>NW_025223501.1:488675-643065 GCF_014066325.1 Apis laboriosa
TCCTCTCTCTCTCCTCTTTCCTCTCTCTCTCCTCCATCGATGGATAATATCGCACATAGGCTGACCTTACCACCCGGCTGTGATAGTATTCATGGCGCGAGGATCTCTCTGACAGGGGAATAAATTCGATTCGAAATTGGCAGCCCTTCTCCGAGGGGGAGGAGAATAAATTTGATGGGTACGAAGATGAATGAAAAGTTCGCGCTAGAACCTGCAACCTAATCGCTGTGGATCCCGAGAAATCTCATCGAACCCTTTACGCGTTTCGATTTAATTTGTCGGATCCCGATGATAATCGGTGTTGAACGAATTAAAACATATCGATTTTTTAAGGGAAACCTTTGAATCTTTACGAAAAAAAGAACGTCGCCAATAAAAAAAAAATTTCCTTTTCTCTAACAATAGATCTGTAGAATAGAATTTATTATAATTTATAATCTTGTTTAAACATGCATAAGTATGCATAAATAGACTTTGTTCAGACTGAGTGTAATCACTGTGTGAAAATTTCCAATTTTCAAAATTAAATTTATATTTCGAGTACGAGGCGAGAATCAGAAGAATCAGAAAAAATGTTCATTTATACTTTTACTTTCCACGCAGAAACAATCTCCTCCTCTTCCTCCTCTACCCATTCTCACCCTTCTTTCCCGACCCAGTGTGTTGACCGGTACTCTCCCGAGACCCGTTTCACGAACTCGATCGACGCCATCCAGAGAGAGAGAGAGAGAGAGAGAGAGAGNAGAGAGAGAGAGAGGGGGGGGGGAGGGAGGAAGGGAGGGAGGCGCACACGTCGTGGATAACGTTGTACTTTTCTCCTGACCTTGTTCACACCGGAAGTTGGAGGCCAAGTAAGCAGGGATTGGCGGGTTTCGTCGTCGCGATAAAGCAATTACGTTGGCCCTCGAGTAACTTCGCGATAATCCTTGTTGTAACCTGTACGTTGCGCGACTCATCGAGGAAAAAGGGATGAAAAAGAATACGTTGTGGAAGGTGGAAGTTACTTTGGCCTTGACAATTTCTTTTCGTCGCCAGCGCCTTAGAATTCTTCTTCGATCTTGTGTTCACAAGGAGAGGATTCGAAACAAGAATTGTATATCCTGGCATAATAATAAATTATAAATTTTATAAATTGTTTCAGCTGGATTAGGATACTGTATGTTATTTGGAAAGATATTTGATATATACTAAGCTCTTGTGTATTTGTGTATTTGGCGTTTATATAGAGGTTAAATCGTATAAATTCGCGAAGAGACTGAGAATATTTGAGAGAATTGTAAGAAATATAACTGGAAAATTCGGTTGGAACTTTAAAATCGTCGGTATATGTGGAACAAGATGTTTCGTTTTGGAACATTGATACCTCTCGATTTTTAAAAGCATCCCCCGACAAGGGATGAAATTACCCACCCCTAAAAGTTGCACGAGATTTTTATTGATCCTGAAAGTCGATTCCACGTGTTGTATCAATTTTCCTCGTAGCCATCTTGGAAGCAAGTAGTGTACCGAGGGCACCGTGTTTGAGTTATTACTTTCCTTTAAGACGATACTTTCATTACAAGTTCTTAATAAAGCGCCCCTCGTACAGTTATAACTATAGGACGAGGTATAATAAATTAAACGTGGCCGCGAGTAACGGGTGGATTACCGGGCGAAAGTGTAGGCGTGCACGGGTTGAACGACGTCAGAACGACGTGGCCGCCATTAACCTGACCGATAATGCAGCGTTAATGTAGCCCAGTCGATTCGTCGTGATTAAAACAATGTTCCGACCCTTTCATTTACGGCCAATTGCGCCACGATTCGTCCGTGGAATCCGCGGTTTCGCGTATTTCGGCTGTAGCTTTATCGTTTCGATCGTAGCCAGAAATAAATTTACCTCGTTGGTCGTATCGAGATTATCGTCGTCGAGTCTCATTTTCGCATAGTTGATCGGATCATTTAAGGGAATGCGAATACGTTTAGAAAGTGAAAAATCTCGAATTCGAGAATTTTCGCTGCGTTTTAATCATTACGCGATAATTTTTAGCAATGGTGTCCTATCTAACATCATAGAATTACTTGCAACTTGCGATAATTTTTATTTCAAACGTATTTATGTTCCAACGTCGTTGTTCCATAAACTTCCCTAGATTTTTCCCTAGATCGCGTAATCTTATTTACATCTGGTGACTCGATTCGTTCGAGAAAATGTAAGCGCAAATATTCCATCCCGAATCGATAATTTTTACTATTAATACAACGTCCAATCTAATTCAATAGAATTATTTGCATTGTTCGATCACTTTCCTAAATCGCGATCTTATTTTTCCATCTAGCGATTTGACTGATTCGATTGTAAATGCGAACGTGTTGATGTTCCATCTCGAATTTTCCCTCCTAGTTTTCAATTCCACGAGCAAGATAAATTAAGAGAAAAACAGAAAGAATTCACCGAGAGAAAGGATTTTTATATAAAGTCGTTTCGTTTATATAAAGTTGAGGTTATGTTGGTCCAATTTATCATAGCGGTGGGGAACAAAGTAGCTTTCGGTCAAGCAGCGTGGGCGATGCTCGTGCAAGCGTAAAACCGGCGTAAAACTGACGTTCTGTCGCTACGAGTGGAACGTGAGCCCGTGAAATGATCCCCGGCGGAAGTGGGCCGCGTTTTGACGCGCATAAAAACGCGGCGGCTCGTTTACGGGAAAGTCTGAAAGGTTTATAATCCCCTCTCGTTGCAATTAAGCGCGTTTAATGAGATTGCACTTAGGTTATGTGCGCGCGAGCGCCAGTTGCTGCTCTTTCGAGAAGCAATTTTCGAGTGACCCCTGTTGCTCTTTCAAGAAGTAATTAAGCAACGAGTTGCTCTTTCCTACCTTGGAAAACCTCGATGGCGAGCAGCCTCGTGCCACGAGGTTAATTTATTATATTGTTTCCTGCAGGGTGATTGAAGTGTATTTTTTCACTCGATTTTTTTTTTTTTTTGTTTTTTTTAAATTGTTCTCAACGTTCGGAACGTAAGGTCTTTCGTCTAACTCAATGTAACTCTAAATCCTTACGTTTTGTTCTTATGAATATTAATAATCCTGTTATTAAAATTTATCGTTCTTTGTATATTCGTATTTTTTTTTTTTTTTCCTTTTTTAATAATGTAAGTCCACGTAGTATTAAAATTTATTCTCTTTGTGCTTTCTTTTCTTGTTTATTCTTCCGCGTCTTTCTTTGAACGTTGTTCTTATTCTCTTTTGCTCGGGGAACGTTCCATGCGTGTGCTCGTATAATAAAGAATGCAAAAATGTTAAAAGTTAGGGGATCTCTTCCCCCATAAGGAATTGCTATTTTTAATAATCATGAAAATAATATAGAATTAATTTTCAAGATATAGTTTTCCAACTAGAGAAAAAATATCAACTTTTTTTTACCATTATCATCAAAATGGAGTATCGATCGTTCTCGAATATTTTTCGAAATTCGTTCGAAAAAAAAAAAATGACACAACAAGGAAATGAGATGAGGACAGCAGTTTCGAAGAACACGATGATCACGCGAAAAAAAAACGCGATATCAATTATATCAAGACGAACATCTGCTGAATTCCTGTCCCTGACCCCTGTCGGACAACGGCAGCTGTCTAATTTCATGGACATGGCGGTCTACGTGGAAAGTCAATTGGCATAGGGGGTCACCAGGTCCAATTAACATTATCCAAGATTTCGTAGATCTCGTTAATGAGTCTGACAAAGCCGGATCCATTGTCCTATCGTTAGAATTAGGGGAACGCAACTACTTCAGGGGTTGGCAGGGGTACCAATTGTTCCCCCATTACGAAGGGTACTATTCGAGCAGGCTCTTCCGCGTATTTATATCGATCTTGTTCGTGAAACGATCCGATCCAGCCTATTTTGCTATACAAAGAAGGATTTTACATCCCTTGTTTCGTTCTACGAGAAAAATAATTTTTGTGGATAAGAATTTTCGATTCGGATATTTTCTGAGCGAGCTCGAAATATCGTATAAATCGAATGACGAAATGTTACTAGCAAAGAAATATTAATTTTAAAAAAGAACGTATCCTCGATATCCTTCGCGCGAATCACTAAACAGCTCCCTCGATTAACGAAAAATCCGGAGATAATATAGATAAAATTCGATATATTCGTGGCAAACTTTTCCGACCGAACTATCTCGTACAATACGAGGCAGACTAACCCACCACCGACGAAACAGTTAAATCCCATCCCTACACTTTCCACAGATTCCCCAAGATACCTTCTCTGAAACAGCGTTTCCCAATCCTCTTTTCGACCCTCCCTCCCCCCCCCTCCCCTTTCCTTACACTATTACAGATTTTACACTAGATTTCCCCCCTAACCTCACCTGATCGATCTCTCGAATGTGTATCCCCACGATCAGACGAAAAAATATATCTTCCCTCTCCTCCCTCAAAAAAATTAATACAAATAGGTGATTTACCATTCAAATTACCATCCCACATTGAGAGACACTGTCCCAAAACAACCGATACCAATACGTACTTTCGAGTATCTCTATCGAGATCGACACAGAGACAGAGACAGAGACAGAGAGAGAGAGAGAGAGAGAGAGAGAGAGAGAGAGAGAGAGAGAGAGAGAGAAGGATTGGAACGAGTGACAAAAAAAAATGGCGGCGAAAGTGATTTTTGGTACACGTCGAATCCGGAAACGGGCGTTCGGGGTGGGAAGGGGAGGAAACGCATCGACGGGCTCCGGTAATTACTCAGGACGGAAGACAAACGAGCGCGGATTTCAATAACGACAGATGCAACGGCGGAGAGAGCGGACTAAGCGGATGATGATCGATAGTTCGGAAATCACGACGCGAGAAACGAGAGATAGAGAGAGTGAGAATGAGTGAGTGAGTGAGTGAGTGAGTGAGTGAGAGAGAGAGAGAATTCTGGACGCCCCTTTTTCCACCCTGCTACTCGAGTCTTATGCCTCGTTGTTGTTGCATTCGTCCTCCTCCGGTCTCCCAGGGATCGGCTCGAGAGAAACTTTATGCAAATCATCTCCAAGTATACATCAACCGGCAGCTCTAGCTTCCTCCGCGAATCTGGTGGTGGGTGGCCTTCCATCTATCTCCCTCTCTCTTTCTCCTCCTCCTTTTTCTCCTCTTTCCTCCTCCCGCTTGGTTGGTTGGTCGTTTTACTTTTGCATTTTACGCTTTTACGAACTTCTCTCTGGCCGAGATGACCCACTTCGCGTCTTCCCCGATGGAAAATGCAGCCAACCTCTCTGGCTGGACCCTGCACCCTGTCTCCTCCTTTCTTTTCTTTATTTCCTTTTATATCCCCCCTCCACCATCTCTTTTTAACCGGTATAGAGGTCCAGTATCTCCCGACCTCTATCCTCTTCTTCCTCCTCCTCCTCCTCCTCCTCCTCCTCCTTTTCCTCCTCTTCTTGTTTCTTATTATTTTTTTTTTCTTATTTCCTCCCCTCGTATTTTCCCTTTCGAACCGTTTCCTTCTTTTTCTTTCTCTCTCTCTCTCTCTTCTCCACTCCCTCCCCTCCCCCAGCCTCGCGAGCGCGTCAACTTTTGTGAACGCGCGGCCTCTTTGTTTGGACTAGGAAAAGGGAGCAGGAGAGATCGGGAGTTTCGCTTTGCTCATTAGCACGCCGGGATAAGATTTCGTTCGTAGATGAGCAAAGTCCAGACGAGTAATTACGTTTGAGACGCGGCTCGAGGGAGGAGGGAAAGCTCGAGGGAGGAGGAGAAGGGGGAGCAGGGGGAGAGAGTGGGTATCCGTCTTCCTTCAACGAGGGCTTGAGGAGAAGAAGTTCTCGCGGGGAAGAGTGGAGGGTACACCCTTTTAACGGGTGTTGCTACAGCTAGGAAAAACTGCGATGTCACCGAGCTGTCGTTCAATCGGAGGAATCGCGGTATCGATCGCCTCGTGCGAGCCTTTGTTCCTTTTTAACCCATTAAGGTCGACATCGTCGCGTTAACGCAACATCTCATTTATGGATTTGTTTCTTCTTCTGTTTTTTTTTTTTTTNNTTTTTTTTTTTTTTTTTTGATTCATTTGTATTATTAGATTTTGGTTTCTTTTTTTTTCTTTCGACATTGTGGTTAATGAAAGAAAATTCCGTGGAAAGAAAACAAAAAATTCCAATTATCGTTTGATCGTCGTTTTCGTTTTCTCTTCTTCGATTTCTTCTTTCTCTCGATTCCAGATTTCGATGAGTTTGATTATTTTTGCGAATTTTTTTAGAAGTTTAATAATTTTTGGAATTTCTATAAAGTTTGAAGAAATGTATGGATTTCGGAGAAATTTTTTCGGACTTCTATAAATATATTTTCTGTTCTTTCTATCTTGACAAATAATAATGTATAAAAATTACTTTACTTTTATATTCATTTATTTATCCAGACATCGTTAAATTTTAATAATTTTGTAACAATGAATTTTCAATATAGATTATAAAAAAAAATATAAAACTTTAATTGGACAATGTAAAAACTAGTATACTTGACCAGATATGAAGTTTAGTAAATAACATTTAACCCATCCTTCAATGTCAGTTCAAATATTTTCAATTTTCACACTTTTCTCCTCCTATAAAAATATTAAATAACGAATTACTTCGTATTTCCTTGTATTCCTTCAAGAAAATTCCATTAAAGGACGATCGTTTTAATAATACTAAATAACTGTCAGAATTGTACATATTTAAAAATATTTCTTCAAAAATGAAAAAATTCAAAGTAATCCTCATTGAAATCAAATTAAACCATCTTTTCGAGTTATTTGTCAGATAACTGTTGTTATATTAACTAATTGGATACATTCGCACAATTGTTACACTTTCCATAGTCGACGAATGTTCGGCCATGTTTGTTTACACTACTCGTTTGGATATTTTTCCAAGTTATTATCGCCGATAACTTCGATAGCGTTTGTCGTTTCTATTTCGAACGAGATTATTGAAAATTGATTATATAGATTATACTCGACGATAGATTAAAGTTGATCGTTTAACGAGAGAATTATTGCTTTTTATTCCGTTAACGAAATAGATTTAACGTAGATCCTCTAATCTGGATTTGACTGGATATAAATTCGATACAGCGCCAGAAATACAAGAAATACATGGCGATTAATCTAAATTCAACAGATTTGAATCTATTCCAAACTTGATCGGAACACAATTGACAATCGTAGTATAATCTCATCCGTTATCTTGGTCGGGATTTAAACAAAATCGAATTTAAAATTTTTAATTTCGATCGATCCTTTTAATTACAATTAAAAATCTGGATCTTATTTATTAAAATTTCTTCAAGATCCCATTTCAAGTTAAATCTTGTCCTAACCTTTAATTATGACCCTTAACCTAACCTAATCTAACAAAAGCATAACTTGTATTCAGTTGCTTTCAATCATACTTAAGCTTAAATAAAAAATAACTCCAATTTGACACAATTCCAATTGTTATTAAAATACTTAGAAAATCAATCCAAATCTGACCTAACCAAACTTCGTAACCTCGTAACCTGAACCCACTAATGTGAATCTAACTTTCGAAACAATTTCAATCCGACAATGCTTTTTACATTAATAAAAAAAAAAAAAAAAAAAAAAAAAAAGGAAAAGGAAAAGAGAAAAGAAAGAAAAAGATAGCAATAATTCAAATTTAATTTTCGATCGTGAAAACTTCTTAGCGAGGAAATTCGGTCGTCGCTCGATCGGTAATTTAATCGGGGTCGGTAAAGTTCGGCTGGGAAGTCGGCCCCTTGGGGCGTTAGTTCAATTCGTGGTGAATTATGCGGAAAAAATTTTTCGGCTTTCGGAACCGGGAGGCGCGGTTACCATCGATCCACTTCCGTTTTTCGCGTAGGAGTTTTCGAAAAATTTTCAATCTTTCAAATGGAACGAATGGACGGACGTTCCGGGTAATTGTACGAAATGCGGGCTCCGCGAGATGTACGTCTAAACGAGAGAGGGTAGGAAATAAAAGCGCACCACCGGGGTTAGAGGTCGGGGTTGAGATCTCTACGAAGAGGGATAGAGATGTTTTTCAATCGACCTGCGCCCATATATACGGGCAATAGACGTACGTACAAAAGTATTGCGCCACGGTAAAAGGATCCTTGAAGTGGTCGTAGAATCGCGAAAACAGTGGCGGGCTATTGTATTTCGACTCGTTGACTGTTATGAACGGTGCGTCGACGCGCTCTTAACCACCTGTGACCGAAAAAAAAAAAAAATCTCAACATTACATCCGGATTCTGGTAACTCGGTTTAACGTTATTGGCTCTTTCAACGCTGTGCTTCCTCAAACTTTCTTTGAGTTGCAAATTGACCCACTTTTATCCAACGTTCAAATAAATTGCAATCTATTTCTCCATATGGTGTGCTTTTAACAAATTGGAATCAGAAGATTTGTCATTTTGATAAAATCAATAAGATATGATAATTATGTCGAATTAAAAGAATTATTAAATTAATTAAAAATACAATGAGTTGAGAACCGTTGTTATAGGATTTGA
This sequence comes from Apis laboriosa, assembly GCF_014066325.1. Classification (NCBI taxonomy): domain Eukaryota; kingdom Metazoa; phylum Arthropoda; class Insecta; order Hymenoptera; family Apidae; genus Apis; species Apis laboriosa. Next base: position 497,182 of record NW_025223501.1, read on the forward strand.
TTGAATTAATCGGATAATATCGATTTAGAATATTAGCTATTGGTTAGATGCTATGTATAGAATGTTAAGTCTGAGTTGTGATACATGGATTAATTAGGATTTAACACTAGAACAAAGTGTTAAAATGATAGATTTTATATATATATTTTTTTTTTTATTACGAGTATTGAGAACACGAAAGTGTTTCTCACATCACTTTAATTGCAATATCATTTATATGTGAAATAAATATTTAGATATTATATTTCTAGCGTTAAATATGATATTAAATATGAAATGTGACTTTATTGAAATTAAATAAATTTGTAATTGGATTATACATAAGTATAATTCAAATTTAAAAAATATCACGTTTAATACATCAAAGTGTTCAGATCTGATTAAAGTTTTTAATTTTAAGGTTATGTTTCGCTCAAATTAGAGTGCAATTTCTTTTCTCGCCAAATCAAATATTTTTTACTTACGTTGTATTTCTTTCCGTAGTTATTAGTGTTTCCTTGACCTATCGTGGACCGGTTTAAGCAAACTTTGGAGAAATTTTCCAGGAAAATATCTTCCACTGTACCGGTGTATCCACCGATCTTCCGATATTCGTACAAATATTTTATCGAGCAACTACGCTATCGGCCAAGCACGAACGTTATTGAATTCGTGAACTCACGAAAAATAAATCGATCCAAGTGTTATTGGAATTAGAAAACACGCTTTAGAATTGATATTCGCTTTGTTTCTCCCCAATGAACTTGATCCATTGAATTTTTTCTGTCATCCAATGGAAAGTTACAACGAATTTTTCAAATCAATTAGTTAGTTAAGAACTGAAACTGTACAGATTTCCAATTTTTTAGTACGATTATCGATTTTGTTAATCGCACGATTGACTACGTTTGAATAAATAAAGTAATTTTTCAATAGCATCTTGGGATCGAAACCAAGGAAAAATTTTTAACGAATTTCATAAATTTTCTACAAAAAAAATCTCTCGAAAAAATATATAATGATATTACAATACGATTAATTCTCTCTCGGAAGAACTTCATTTTTTTTCACGTTATTAAAATCGATCCTTTTGTCCCGTGTTGTAAATCAGACTGGCACGCAAAGCGCTTCGGTGGACACGATAAACATTTCATAAATTTTCCAGGAAGTACTTCTCGAAAAATGTACGACGTTGCAATGCAATTAATTTTCTCTCAAAGGGCTTCATCATATTTTCAGCTTATTAAAATTGATCCCCCTTTATATTGTGCATCTAGCGAGTACACCAAAGTGAGAGTTGCTCGTGAAAAAAAGTGGGCGTTGTTAAAAAATTCACAAAGTGTCTGCCACCATCGCGTCCCAGCGATACATTCCTGCCATCTTTCGGTGGCTCGAGGAAAAATTCTAACCTCGTGCAATAAAGATGCTTAGACAATCCCGTTTATCGTAACCAGTCACGTATACACGAATTTCGTAGTTTCGTGTTTTGATAGCACTCACACGTTGCTCTGATAACGCATGCAAACACATACACGTACACACACATACACACGCGCGCGCGCGTGATACGCGGAGGGTATTTAAACGCATATGGCTGGCCTGCGGCATAAATATGGAGTTCTGTTGCCGGAATGCGCAACATACGGCCCTGCCGGCCGCCAGGATAATGAGCCACGCGATCGTTACGCTATCGATGCACGACACGTTCTGCCAGCTGGCCCTCCCCGATCGTTTTGCGAAAAGTATCTTCGCCGTTTGTCATTATTCGCCACCCCTGCACATAGCCTCTTGGATATCTTGTTTCAATGGGATGAGGGTAATTCAGGGGATGCCACTTTTAGGGAGGGGAGATTCCGATTTTAAGCTTTTCAGTAGATTTTAAACAGTTTTGAACGGACGTTTTAAAAGAGATATCTGGATAACTTTTGATTCTTTTTTGCGGTTTTTCAACTCTTTTTAAATGGTGTAGAAATATTTTGGGAGGGGAGAGAATTATTTCGAAGCTTTCGAAGATTTTGCACTTTGTAAATGATTTTTAAAACGAACGATAGATGTGATTTTGAATTTTTTTTTTTTGACTTTTAAACTTTTAAAATAATACATATCACTTTGAAGTCTGTAATTTTGGATTTTGTGAGATAACAAGTAACCTTGATTTTTGTAATTAGGAATACTTTTTCTTTTTTTTTCTGAATCTCTGATTTTAGATTTTACAAAGTATTTTTAAACGGACAATAAATGATACTGTGAAGTGATTTTTATTTATGAATTCTTTTTTTAAATAGAAATATTTGGTAAGGGAGTGATTAAGTGATATTTTTTAAACTAGAAAATCCATTTGAGTCCGGTTGTATCAGGCAATTGAGTGGAGAGAGGGCCACTTTGAAGAATTCTTTGAATTTCAAATTTTATCGGGTCACTTTTAACTAGATGATTTTAATTTTTTGTAAATTTTATCGTCAAATTATTCAGTTTATTAAGTCTTTTTGTAAGATTCAAAGCAAAGGCACTCGCTTTGATCGATCCGATTTTAATTTCCAAATTTAAACTATCATTTTTAAGTGGACAATTTATAACTCGTTCATAAATCCCGACATAAATCTAATTCCAATATAAAAATTCAATAATTCCCTTACTTAATTTCCGATTACCCCCATCGATACCCACGCCAATGATTTTCGATTTTCACCAATAATTTCACGTCAACGTGAATCACCCGCGCGCGAATTAACGAGAATATACAATTCCATAACGAGATTTATATATATTGCAAGTGCATCAATATCGATAAACGAGACCCACTAATCGGGTACAATCTAATTTACCAGGATTAAGGGTCGAAACGCCAAGTTCTCTCAAGAAAGCGTATCGCGTCTCGCGTGATTGATTTCGCTTCATCGGTCAACGACTCGGTAAATGTTTATCGAATAAACATAGGGTGTTCGATTAATTAACACTGCCTGGCCTATTGTTGCCGGCTCGGTGGCCGCGCGTCCACGTGTTGCGCCTCGACACGGGAAAGGCCCCAACTTCTCAACGGGTTGAAACCCGTTTAATTATTGCTCGACAATTGACCGCTTGATAATTAGCAAGAATTGGAAATCGGGCCGATTAATCTGGAATAGGGGGGCGGAAGGGGAGGGGAGGAGGGGGGAATTTTGGCGAGCGAACCGTAGTATCGGAATCGTCGCCGTCACGTCGATTTTAAAATCGTCCGTTTGGAAACGGTGCCCAATCGGTTCCAACCACCGATTCATCGAAAAATTCATCGAAATTGGTCCGTGGCCAAATTTCTCCTCGTGCCTCCTCGGGAAATGGGGAGGGGAGGGGGGAATTATCTCCGGAGGGGAGATAACTCGCGTTGCGCTGATCGATGAAATCTACAATCTTTAATCGTTGAACCATCTTGAAAGGAGATGCAAAAAAAAGAAATTTTAATCCCTGCTTATAATTATGCGGCTTAACCTGTTTGAAAATTATCGACGGGGATGATAGATCACCGTTAACAATTGGGACAACTGGTTGGAAAAATGTAAAAATCCTTCGCGAAAGTTTCTTTCCATTCCTTTAATTCTGCGAAAGTTTATGGAATTCATATGCGTGAAGGTAAAATGTTTATCATTTTGATGTTTAATAGGCGCAAAATTATATGAAAGATAATCGATGCCCTAATCCACAGTGGAGATTATTGAATTATTTTTAGGTAAATTGTAATATTAAGTTATTATATTAAGTTATATATTAATATTAATATTAAGTTATTATTAATTTTTTTATTAATTTTATTTTATTATATAACTTAATATTAATATTAATATTAAGTTATATATTAAATCAAATTGTAATTATCTTGCAATCTCTTTTTCATTCTTATTACTAAAAACTGATTAAATTTTTTGTTATCATTTCACACGCAAGAGGATTCAAATATCTCATAGATACAACATATAAGAAAATTTTATCCAATGCTATATTTTTCAATGAGAATCCATATTTGAAGATATCTACTTCTAAAAAAGTAGAGAACGTTATATTTGACGTATTTCAATGGTTTTTATTTCAAACTTAATCCGTCAATTAGAGGGATCTTATTTACGGTTCGTTTAATCGTCGTTCATTTTCGTCGAATTCGATTCTGTAGATTGTTGTCGATCGATCGATTAACCGAGCTACCGAAAGTTTTTTTTTTTCTTCTTCTCCTTTCCGAGCGAAGCAAGGCTACGCTTTTCGACGGCAACTTTCCCGCTTAAAATAACTCGCTTTAACTCGATTATTTCTCATTAAGACCGCTCTGGCGCTGGGACCACTTCTTTTTTTGCCCTTACCAACATTTTCGCTAGCCCGCACAATAGTCCGTCCAAGGGTGCAAAAGGGATGAGGTCGGCCTCACCCTCCTAGAGGCGAGAGCCGGACGAATGCAGGATTTGCAAGTGTGTCGTTCGAGCCATTTTTACGTAAAGTTGTCTTCTTTTTTTCCCCTCCTCTCTCTCTCTCTCTTGACAGGAGGATGCTTGTGATTTTAAGGATGGGAAGAGCGAGTAGGAAACGTTAATTTGTAGCAATTGGAAAAACTTTTGGTATCTGGGATTAACTTAATTATAGATTTTGAGTAAGTTTGTTTGTTTTTTTTTTCTTTTAGGTTTAAGTTAATTTAAGTTAATTTTATTCTTATAAATTAAATTTTATTCTATGATATTTGAAATTTTGGACTCGATTAATTTGTATTCATAATCCGCCTAATTTGAATTTTTTTCAATTATGATAAATCCGAATGTCCATCTTTGATGCACAAGTTAAATTATCTCCATCTTGAGTCGATTTACGTCTAAGCCAGCTTGGATTGTAGTTCAATTGGCCTAACCTATCTTCTTGGGCTTAAGTTGATTTGCACTAAATCGTTTAGGGTTTAAATTAATTTGCATCTAAACTGTCCAGGGATTTAGTTAACTTATGCCTAATTTATGTCAGCCTTTAAGTAGCTCATGTTTAGCTTACGTTGCACTTGATACGATATGTATAATAATTTATAGTTACCAAAAAAAGGTTAAAATTATTTCCAAAAACTCGAACTGAACTTCTACCTCACCTAACCTAACTTCAACTCGATCGAAAAAAAAAAACATTTACATTAGAATTCGAATAGAATAAAAAAAAAATTAATTTTGTTCAATTTTTTACTCGTTTTCGAAACACCAACCTCGAACTACTTGAAAGCGAATAACTTTCCTAGTTAAATGTTTCCAGAAAAAAATATCGCTTTATTAAAAATACAAACTCAACCGGGCAAACGTTTGTCACATTTCAAACATTTATGCCTCTTGATAAAAGGATTAATGCTCGCCTGTTTCGTGACCCGCAGCTTTTGTATTCTCCAATTTTTCTCTCTCTCTCTCTCTTTCTCCCTCTCTCTTTCTCTCTTCAGCTCCGGGGCCAGAAAAAGTCACCGTCGGCCCTGAATGCACGCGTAAAAGGACTTGTGCTCGCGCGCGCACAACCCTCTCCCCTCCTCCCCCCATTCTCCTTCTGAATAACCATAGAACATCGCGGTCGAGATTTATCGTATATTATTCCTTACGATTCTCTGCTCCGTTATTTGTTCCTTCTTCCCGCGATTCTCCATCTTCTCGGGAGAGTTTTATGGAACCCCTTAAATCGACCACTATAAGAATGGAAGAGGGAAGGGATGGAGGCTCGTTGGAATCTATAAACCCTCTCGATTTCGTCGTGTATTCGTCGCGTCGAGAGAGAAGGATTTGCGAGGATGATGTTTTTGGAAAAGTTAGTAATAATGGTTCGTGTTAATTAACGGGATTATACGATATACGGGAGCGATCTAACCTGGAAATTTTAATGATTGAGTAAATGTAATATTAGGATTAAGGAGTAAAGAAAAAAGAGAAAGAATTTTTATCATTGATTAATAAAAATTCATAATTTTGTAGGATAATTTGTAGAAAACGAGAAAGATTTGCGTGATAATGTTTTTGAGAAAGTTGTCTAGTTTAAAAGTTAACGAGATTATCGACATATAGAGTGAGAATATTTAGAATGAATGTTTAAAATCTATTTCTTTTTTTTTTTTTTTAATTTTTAACATTCATCTTCTTGCATAATATTAATTGATAAAAAAGAATTAAATTAGATTGATTTTTCTTTGAAAATATTTCATTTTTATCCAATATTCCTTTGAAATCATTTCACTTTTATCTGTATTAAAATAATGAAATAGCTGAATTATTTTTCAAACTTTAAAATTATATCGGATAAAAATGGTTTCAAAGGGAACACGATATAATTAGCCTTTTTTATAATTGGACGTGCAAAGGACATACGAATAACACGAATGCGACTTTAAATTAATTTCGAGAACTCAGACGCGAATTATGGAATCGTTTATGGAGTTGATGTTTTCGTTATGGATAGTCCATAATCACGATCACTTTTCTAATTGAGGTTAATCGAATCGTTGAATCTCTTGTTGATTTCATCGTAGCAGTTTTATGATCGCTCTCAGTTCGTACATCAGGGGTTCCTTTTAAAGATACCCTAGACCGAAGCCATCTCTTATGGAATAGAGTGGGGACGGGAGGAGGCAAAGTACGGTCGTACTGTCGTATAGTACTGATCGTAAGAGGAGAGTAAAATGGGGAGTTGTGCCTCGCGGGAAGTCGATTTTGGTCGATTAAAGTCGACTGAATTCGAAAACACATTTTTCACAGGAGAAAATTAAGTAAATGGCGTTTTCGATAGAAAATAACGGTTTAATAGGGCCATTTTATGGGAGAATAAGCGACGCGTAAAGTGCATCGTACATGGTTATCTTATTTATACCCGCATGTATATATATATATAAAGAAAATATACAGTGAACGCACAGTTAAATTGAAGAGAGAGAGAGAGAGAGAGAGAGAGAGAGAGAGAGAGAGAGAGAGAGAGAGAGAGAGAGAGAGAGAGAGAATAAAATATAAAAAGAATTGTAATTACCAGGAAAAGGTCGCCAAGCGACGGTTCTGGCCCCGTTTACACATTCAACGGCACAGGATAAGTGTTTGTGTTTTGCAATTAACGCTTTCTGCTAGCCCATCCGAAATGAACTTCCACGAGTAATTATCCTTTCTGATTGTTTGGACGGTGAGCCACGTGCGAACTAGGCTTTGGCCTCTCTCGGTTGAATTTCCTTTTGAAAATTTTCATACCGTAGCTTTAGCTCGATCGTGCTTTCAAACGTTATATATATATATCTTACGCTACGTTTTCGTGACCAATATTAAATCTCAATGTTATCGTTTTGTGCAGGCAGGTTTTTTGGTGGCAAATGTATCATGATTTATAAACGATTAAGACACATTTTCATCGATCAAAAAAAAGGTAGTAATGGTAAGAGATGTGGTCGTTTTAAACTCCTTTAGAGATAAAATCACGATTATAGTCGCGGTTCCATTACGGCCAGATCGCGATAAAGTCAGCTCGTCAATGAACATTATTAAGTGTCCTTAATTCGCGTCGCAATAATACTTTCCTTTGAAACTATGATTGCGAGAACGAGAATTGTATAACATTTCTATCGTATTTACGCAAAAAAAAATCGATATCGACATTCCATAAAATTCCTTGGTAAATTAACAAGCTAACCTAACTTATTTTTAATCTTTTTCTTGAATAGAAAAAGTAGCAGTAGAATTTATCGAAAAAAATCGGTTTTTCTCCATGAATATAGAAAAAAGAGAAAAAAAATATATTTTAAATGAATGTCAATAGAAATAAGAGAAAGGGAAAAAATCGATATTCATTGAAATATTATGGACGAAAAAATTGCAACAGGCTGCAAGAGCTATACGTACAACAAAATAATACTTGCCGTTAATGGGACGTTTTTGTGTAGAATGTAGAACCATGTCTTTGCGCAAGCGTATATATCCTTTGCTCCTACATGGACCTCGACAGCCAAGATTTATCACATCGATTTCTCGGTCAGTTTTCAGGCAAAATAGCGACACATTGTTTCGCGTTCTCGCTGAAAAATCACTACACACTCGATTTCTGCCTCGATTTTCATCAATTTTCGATCCTTTCAAGTTATCATTGCAAGGAAGACATGATTTTTTAATAATTCAGCAAAGCATGCTTTGCGATTCTCTTTTTCTCTGTCTATGCTATCTAGTGCTAAAAAGAAAAAAAAAAAAGAGAGAAAAGCAACTTATCCTGGATCTGCTGTGGATTCATCGTTAAGAACATCTATCTAAGCTCAAATGTTTTAGGCACTGTATGAGAGGTTAGGTTAAGGGTTATATTTTATACAAGGATGAAAGGATGGTTAAGTAGTTTGCTAAGAATTATGTTCCATATCTCTTTTATGGCGTAATGATGTAAGTAGTAAGATCATCACACTTTCGATGAGCAGTATCGAGATTTAAAAACATCTTTTTTTAATCCTTTTAATTTAGATTATAATACATTTTTTGATCCATTCGAATTTTGAGGTTAGGATTCTTGAAAAGATAATCTAATTTTTTTTATCTTCATTATTTAACAGTTAAAATATATTTTATTATTTTTATTATTTTCTTGACAATTTTTTTGAAATTGTTACTTCAGATTTCATATCGTATTTAACACTTGTGAACTAGTGTCGCAACGCACCTTTTCAAATGCAAACTAGCTAACCGTGCACACGTTGGTTGGCATGCAATTGCTCGTGTGTAGGTATCAATTACATGATGTTCCTCTCCATCAGAGAGAGCTTGAAACCTGTTATCCTGGTCACTTACTTGAAACACTCTCCCTTTAACTTCCAAAATACGTAATTCCACCGGAATAAAATATTTAAAATTATTAGTAACATTTTTATTCTGGAATTTAGCAATATCTGTATGCGTATTGTGTTGCATAGATAATATAACTGCGCGTGTAGTTACAATAGTGTAGTTATAATTGTAAAAGTGCGTACGTGATGATAACTGCAGCGGTTTGTCATTGTAGTTCCACAGTTTGATATGATTCTATTCGTGTTCGAGTACCTATAACTATTTTTCTTTTCATGATATATCGATCAATTAAAACGAAAAAAACTTCATGATTATTTATTCTTATAATTTTTTTTTCCAGTTTTTAGTATTTTAAATAATTATAAAAGAGATATTATTCAAGCTGATATATTTATGTTATATCCAAAAATTTATTATATTTCGTATTTGATTTTTGAAAGTTGATTAATATAAAAAATAATCAAGGGGAAATGTTAAGACTGAAAAGGACAGGGAGGGTTTACTTTTTTTTGGCTTTTCTGGATAACAAAAATCTAATTAAGTCGTCAAGAGACCGTGTCCTCGTTTGGACGCGAATAAAAAGCGGGAAACAAATTTTCCATTCTTGCGAAGGAATTTTTTTCAGTTGGTCCGGTATTTAAAATACAGAAAAATTTCACAGAATTGTCCTTGCGAAAAACAAACATAAAAAGAGAACATCAATAATTATAATCTTATTTCTTCACGAATCTATCTCCTTTTTCCTCTTAAAAAAAGAATGAAAGTAATGAAAAAAAATCGAAAATTTTTTAAAGAAAAAATAAAATCATTACCAAAAAAAGGAAGCGATTGCCACGGCTCATCCCTAATTGTCACCTCGCTTGACTCGTTTGTACAATCATTACCACTGACTTACCTCTATTATTACTTTCCCTTTCATTATGTGCCAGAAAAATTCCAAAAAAAAGTGTGACTTTCTCCATCTAATCCCCATCATTTGCCTCGTCTATCCGCCCCAACCAGTTACCGAATAACCAGTTGATCTCATTCGGAAGCAAATCATGGGGACAAAATCTCGTTGACTCGAAACGGGCCAATCTTCCAATATCCCAGACACGGTACGGGGACTGAGCCATCGTACGTCGTTCCTGAACCTCCACCATTCTCTATCATATCCCCACTACGTCGCCTGGAAGGGCGCAACTTCTGCGGCTCGTTCGGCCGTTTCCGTCAATGTTCGGCTATGCTGCTGCTCCGCTCGACGGCAGCGAACAACATAGTGGTGGGGAGAGTCGCGGAGTGGGTGGCATGAGCCCGTTAGGGTCGCGGCACTTGGACACGCGATCGTCGCGCGGTATAGAGTGCACACGTTCCAATGTCTAACCGGCAGCAGTTATTTCCTCGCGGCGCGTGCCTTTCGCGCGATCGTCACGCGTGCAATTTCTCGTGAGAGAGGTCAAGGGGAGTCCGACAAACCTCTCAGCCTCGACTGCTTGTTCTCCTCTTTCTTTCGTCAAAGTGTTCTTATCACACTCGCCCACTCCTTGTAACTGTCATATTCATTTGTGACCGGGGTTTTATAGTGCGTGAATTAACTTGGCCGACACTGTGAATGTGACATTGTGTGAGTCTGGTGAACTATCATCGAAGACAATTAAGACTGTATAACTGACGTGCGGTGATCATGGATTGGAAATTCGGATTGCTGTTTGCCTGTCTACTCGTCGATGGTGAGTGATTTTGTGAAGTTCTTACTGGTGTATATGCGTTCATGATACATTATGCGATTTACAAGGGACGTTTTCTGACAGCAGACGTGCTGTGTCATTCTGTGCCGCAGTTGGATACGATCATAGCGTGCATTTGATCATATTAAAAATTCTAACCTAGTACGGCCGCCGTTTGTTCGATAACTCTTGGAACATGGAATCGCAACGCGCGATGGGAGCCATCGCGAATTTTCTTTCCAACAAAATTCATCAGAATAGACTTAACGGGGCCAGAGTGGTTGGGGTATTTGAAAAGTTATGACAGACAGGGATATTATACTCGTTTTATGAATGTACAAAGAAAGTTTTTTCGGAATAATAATAGTCACGAATTTTTATTACAATTGCATCTTATTCGTTATTTCACTCGTTATACTATTACTAGAGTTTCTTATGTAGACAAATTCTATCAATTATTAATTTTATATAATTTAGGGATTATTTTATATATATATATATAAAACTTAGAGATTTTTTTAGATTTTATTTCATTATCTCTTATTGTATTTTACTCTTATTTATTGTAATTATTATTGATTGCATTGCATTTATTATTTATGTTTATTAACATTAAATAGTTTATTTATTCAATTGTCAAATTTACATTTTTAAATCAGGCGAAAGAATAACGATCAATTATAATTTTTTCTCTCACCAAACAAAAATTTCAGTTATAGAGAGCTTAGAAATTCTCATCGTACAAATAGCTTAGTATTACTTCTTTTATTTATTTTCTTTTCCGAACGAAGGATTCGACAATATTCCCCTTCCAATATCAATCAGAATACCTTCACCAAAACAAATAGCTTAGACATTCGTTCCCATTATTTACTTTTTCTTTCCCAATGATTCAATAATTTCCATCATCTCAATACCTGTTCCAAATAAACTTACCAGAAATCGAGCTTCACATATACGTAAAAAGAAATTCAAAAAATTGATACTCCCAAGAAATTTTATCCCGGGCAAACTCCATCAGCGATAACAAGCTGTCGAGTTTCACCGTCTTGTTCCCTTTTATTTGTCGTCCATATACACGCGTATACCGTAAACGTTCTCCTTCATGTTTCTCATTCCAAAACTCATTTCGCGATACGGGATAAACAACGAACTCGGTGTGGAACTCGAATGTGGCTCTAGCTTTGACCCAATTACTATCCGCTGGAATTTCAGTTTTTTTTCTCTCTTCTTTTTTTCTTTTTTTTTATTTTTCTACCAGTCTCGCGTTTTTCTCATACAATCTTCCGAAAAGGCGGAAGGCTGATCCTGATCGGCAACGTATCCACGATTGGATCGCGGATAAGCAGAGCGTATATCGCGCGGATAGATCGATAAGAGAAAACGCGTCGACCGCGAGCTGCTCTTCTCTCCTCGCGGCGAGTTCCAATTTCCTGATGGGAGTGGATTAATATAATTTGATGGCGTCCCGGGAGAATTATGTATCTCGTAGCTCGATCTTCTTGCGAACGAGTACGAATCGAGGTTTCGTTTCTACGCCTTACTTCCGATTATGATGTTTGCGTTAATTTGAAATTATGGTGGATGGAGCTTGTTAACGTTTCGGCGATGTAGCGCGACTGTTTTATGAATATGGATGGTGATTCGCGTGGAACGCATATGGGATTATAATCGTTACGGTGGTGGATCCAGAGTTCCGGATGAGTCAATTAGGGACATGATAATTGCGTGATGTATGGGTTGCGCGAAAGTAAGGATTTTTTGATAGATCGTGGTAAAGTTTGATGCTTTATCGGGCATTCGATGGTTATTCATTAATTTTGTTAGGTTAGATTTTTTTTGAGTCATGGTTATTTTGAGAGAGACATGAATTTTGTTGAAAAAAATTGAATCGTAATTTTATATGGAATAACTTTTTGAATTTGTTATTTATATTGTAAATATTATTCAATCTTTTTTAAAATTTCATTTTTTTCATTTATTCTTTTATTTGTTATTTTGATTTTTTAATAAATCCATAGAGGAGTTTGGTGCTTTTTATTTTGTTTTTTATACAATTTCGTTGTGATTATTGTATATTTTAGATTATTCATTTAGTTCAGGTTTAAAATATTTCTCAAAAAAGTGAATTATCTCTGTTGAATTTACTAATAAAAATTTGATCGCTTGTTCCACTTTTCCTTTGAGCTTCGTGTTTAACTTTTTAGCGAGCGTCGAGTCATTTAATGTACTTAGCATTTAATTATGCAAAGTATTGAAATGTTATACATATCTTATATTTGAAATCCTTAATCTGAAAAATACGAATTGTATTCAGGGATGAAACCGAACTGTTTTCAAGAAACTAAATTTTTATTATATTCTAGATTTATATCCTTGAGAAATTGAAATTTTTAATACTATATAATAATAAAAAGTGAACATTATTCCGAACATATAAAATAATAATTCTAAATTATTGATTATGAATAACAGAACTATCAAATCAATTTACCAATTTCATATTCTTTGATCTTGCAATAATCTTTGAAAATTAAAAATGCACCAATGCACCAATTTGATAAAATTAACAATTAATTTTTGTTCAACTAAAAACACAATTATATATATCTAATTATTTTTATAATAATATTTTTAATTATCTATATACATATGTACAAATATCTATTATAGTTGCTGTTATATATATATATATATATATATAAAATAAACAAATTTCAAATTTCGTGTTGCAAATTACAACAAATAAAAAAAATAAATTAAGCAACAATGGTTTAACACTAAAATTAAAACAATATATCCCTCTCCTCCGAACCGTCCGATCCGCCAACTCCGCGGGAAATTGCACGCTAAAAATCCTCCATCTGGCGGAGGATCCATTAGCACACAACAAGGTAACACGAGAACCTCTAATTATTTCGAGCGGTATAGAATTTGCCGCGTCCGTTCCTCCGGCTCTATCTCTCTCTCTCTCTCTCTCTGTCTCTCTTTCTCTCGTGGATCCACACCGACGTTCCTGTGTGCACTTACAGGTGTCGGCACGCGCGATCCGACCGCCGCGATATCTTCTCTCCTCTCGGCTGCTTAACGATAACGATCATAATAATTTAATTTAACAGGCCGCGAGAGAAGGAGGTCACACTCGCATCGATCTTCTCTCTCCCCGGAAAGTACTCGCGAGATGCAGCGAGCAAATATTAAAGGGCCACCCACCCCCCCGAGCCTTCCTCGTCCCCGAAACACACACTCTTCGCCACCATTCTTCACCACCCTTCCCACGCTTCTCCTTCCCCTCCCCCCTTTCTTTTTTTTTCCCTACGCTTTTGTTTCTTCTCCGTTTTTTCCATCTTTGTCCGCGGCGCCGCCTTCGCGCAGCAGACACGAGGGAGGGAGGGAACACGAGAGAGAGAGAGAGAGAGAGAGAGAGAGAGAGAGAGAGAGAGAAACAAGGCCAAGACCGTTTACCAGGGATGCAAAAGCAAGAGGGAATGTCCTCAAACCGCGTTCATTTTCTCCCGGCCCCGCGTTTTTCCAGTCGTTTTACGGAACCCAAGAAGAAGCCTGGACCACGGCCGCCGCACGAGGGATATAATAACGTTCAATTACCGCTTCTGTCTCGACGTCTAAGGGACTCGAGACTCGGCGAGGGTTCTGGGGGAGGGTTCGGGATTAACGCTTGTTAGGAAGGTTAAAGATGCTGTACTTCAAGATTACTGTTTGAATATAGACAGAGTTTTTAAGTGGTTTCAAAGATCCAGAGGTATTATCTGATGGAGGGAGGGGGGTTTTAGAATTTTTTTTCGACGGTTGGACCGATGTATGAGGGCTGTCGGATCAGATCCAAGTAAAATTTAAGACTCTTCTACTTAAATTTAATTCTAAGAGGTAGATAAAAATCTACACGGTACGAGTCGAATAAAAGCTCTGCGTTTGTCAAGCTAAAATTAGTTTGGTTAAAAATTCGTTAGATTCGAATTTATTATAATAGAATACTATAATTTTGATACAAAAATAATTGAATCAAAAAATGTTAACGTTATAATCTATGATCTTGAATTTAATCTAGTCCTATATTTCATTTTGCTTTGCAACGTACTTTTAATAAAATCTAATCATCGAGATTGATCATTATGATATATTAAGAATATTATACCATAAGATTAATTATACAGCAACTTCTAATCTTGAATTCAACTAGGATTTAACTTAAACTTTAATCATCTACATTTCGTTTTTGATCTAACGTATTTTTAACACGTTAAATGATGATGGTGATATAATTAAGAATGTTAAGATAAAGGATACTTTAATTGACTAAAGAGACAACGGTACAGTGACGTGGAAAAATTCCGGTGAAGCCGAGTCGAGTTAATCTACTTGGTGATGAAGGCACTTCTTGCGAAGGGCTGTAGTTAAAACGAATTGTTCTTCCTCGATCATTTCTTTCCCCATCCTGAAGACTGTCTATTCGTAATTTACCAAGTGTTTTTAAAACAGCGTCGTCTAATTTATCGAGCCATGAACCATGAAAAGTCTCGATTGTTCTGACGTTTCCTTTAATTTCGTGTCTTCTTATTATTTATCGGTTCTTTGATCTTTCTTTAAAAAAAAGAAAAAAGAATAGAATATATTTCAATGTTTCTGTGAAACTTTAAACAAAACAATAAGTAAGTTGTAATTTCTAATCTCAACAAAAACTGTTTTCATATGCAAAATTATATTACATTTCCTTCGTATATAACAAGTACTGTTGAAGTTGTACATCTCCAACGTTAAATTAATAACAATCGTGTTATTTTCATGTTAACTGTAGTCGATCTTCTGTTGTGCAATGATATTTTTGTTCTACAGACTGTTTAACTGTTCGTTGATCGAGAATTTTTGTTTGAGTGAAACTAAATTGAAAACAAAAATACAAATGTGATAAAATTAAAATTAAAATATAATTTCGTGTTAAAATATATCAAAATTTATCTATTATACGTACCATTTTTTCCCGTAATATTCTGTCATTTATAAAAGATTTAGGTTATGTCATTTAGGTTATTGTACAAGTATTTTTTTCTCAACTATTATTAGATCTATTGTTCAATCAATTTAAAAATATTGCATTTTGGATTCAATAATCTGATGCTATTATCTTGATTTATTATATTTATCCAAAGATTCAGGATAAAATCAAAATTTATTTAATATAACGAATTATTACAACTACCTTTTTAACACTTACTCAATTTCCTCGCCATTGATATCAATTTTACGATTATAACCTTTAATCTTGATCTAATTTATCTCGTGGAGAATACATACGTGTATAGAGAAACAAATTCAAATGAAAGTTGGTACTTTTCAAAAAGAGAACAAGATATCAAAAGATTTACGTCAATAAATAACCTTTCACGAATTCAACTGAGAGTATATACCATACCCATACCTAACCTAAATTTCATTTTCATTCCACGTATTTTCGTATCCCCGTTACGTATATAAACGAGAAACAGTCTCAAAGAAACAAGTTCAAACATTCCGATTCACTACTTTTCCCGATGAAAAAACCAAGAGATAACACGCACATCACGATAAAAAAAAAAAGGAAAAAGTGAACCACTTCGCTCTTACGAGTTAATGACGCGGCTGATTGTCCACGACCAACGTGCATGTCCTCTTTTCAATAATCCGCATCGTCCTTCTCCCGTAATCGAGCGCGGTAAAGCGGGAGAAAGAGGGGGAGAAAGAGAGAAAGAGAGAAGATTCGGTTAGCCGATACATACGTCCTATTCTCGCGGCAATTCCATTAAAGCCCATGAAACCGTCCGGTTATTAACCGTCGGTACAATCATCGGAGATAGCAGTTTCTCTTGCGACGCTGTCGCATTAACGATAATGGCGAAAAACGAGTGGAGTTATCGATTTCGTGAAAAATTTACGGCCTCGCGTCGATGAATTGCTCGTAATCGTTTCGTACCGATGAAAACAGAAATTCATTTGTCCGTTTCGAAAGTTCGGTGTTCTGGTAATAGAAATAGGTGGACAGTGGTGGGGAATAGTAATTTTTCAACGGAACGAACGAACCGATCAACGGTACTGTTTTTCATCGCATGAAAATCGAACTGCCGTTCCTGTCGGTTGCATTTTGCCAATTGATCTCTGCTTTTTTTTTTATTTTTTATTTTTTAGAGAAGAGGAAAGGATTTCTGGATATACTTTTCCTTTTAGTCATAGAGATACAAATGGATAAACAGAATTGATCATTGAATTAGACGAAAAATTTAGAAATTTCTCGATTGACCATCGACGTTTAATTTTATTAGCAATGATTTTGAAATGACGAAACTTGTTTTTAATTTTGACTGAATTTTTGACTACTGATTTTTTTCTTAATTTAGTTTAATAAAACGAGAAGATAGGAAGAAAAATAATAATATTGACGACAATTATACGAGTCAAACAGGCTTCCATTTCAAAATATATCAAATTAACGACTCGTCACCATGAATGGTAGTTAAAATGCATATTCATTTAACAACGTGACTGTATTGTTTAATGCACCGGATACCTAATATTTACTTCGTGCAGTGTTTTCGAATATATACGTCCATAACAACAAAGTATAAAATATCGACGTAAGCGAATAAATGGACCGTCAGATAAACTATTTTTTGTTTTATTCCCTATTTTTCCTCCTAAAATCCAAATATCTCTCGACATTACATTCGAAAATGCTGTTACGCTAAAATGTTTTAGTGATAGTGTCAGGCGGGCAATAAATCAAAGATTTTTGTTTAAATCTTGAAAAATACGATCTTCAGACAACAATTCTTTGCTTGCTTTATGATAAATAATCGAAACACGAAGATAATTCAATGATTAAATGACTGTTATTTTAATATCTAATCAATCAATTTGAAACGATTACAAATTTGATAGAAATCATTAGAATTGTATATTCAGATAAAAAATTGGAATACAACGGAAGAATGGACATAGATCGTCAACAGACTTATGGTTGCAACTTCCGCAACTTGGATACTTACTTTACATAAGAATGTATAGCATCGTTGCATTAGCATTGATCCGGAATTGCAAACTGCGTTGCATCAAATGCAATACGGAATAATTTAGAAGATAATATGAAAGATAAACAACTCGAAGACCATCTAGATCTACTCGGATGAACGGAAGAATGTTGATAATCAGAAAATAATGTTAAGAAAAATAGCACTAAAAAAAATAGTACAAAGAATGACACAAATTATCGAATATATTGTTAATTGACAAACTTCCATCTGTCACAAATAATAATATGTATTGACTCCTATATTTTAAGCTCCTTAAGACCCAATCACAATCGTCTTAATATTTCTCAATAAGCAATTAAAATAAACTATTATTAAAAAAAAAATTATCCAATGTATGCCAATTTTTTTCATCAAATAGATCTTCTAGAAAAATTTTAAGATCTCTAATACAAAAATTTTCGCATTGAAGAAAAAATATTACCTCTCCTCTAGTTTTTAAAATTAATAATACTTTAATTATCATAATCATCTCAATATTTCTCGATATATATATATACAATAACCCCAAATCCAACTCCATCCAATTCAAAGAAAAATCACAGATTTTTTTGCAAGTAGTAGAAAATTTCAGTGACCAAAAAAAAAAAAGAAAAAAGAAAAAAGAAAAAATGACCTAAAAAATGGGGGAAAACAGCAGTTTAGGGTTGACGGATACTCCACAAGGGAGGGACAAAGGGAAGGGATGATCGCGGTCGAGAATTGGGGCGCGACTCGTATTGCGGATTGATCTCGCCACGATAAACGGAAACAGTGTGGAGTTTCGCATGCACGCGGCATTTACGCGACCGCAGCCTGACACTCATCCCCCTCTCGCCCCCCTCCCGATGAACAATTATCTTACGAAGCTTAAGCGTGCAAGAGGGTGTGCGCGCGCGTGTGTATGTGTGTACGTACGTGTATATATGCATAGATCCTCCCGCGGAAATCGGGGTCGGCGTGTATCGTCGGCCACGGGTTGGCAAAGTCCTCGTGAAAGTTGTGCACGCTTGTTGACGGCCGACGGTACACGCGTCTAGGCCACGCGTCCCTGTTTCACCCTCGCACGCAGACTCGCCCCATCGTGAACGCCGGTTGACGTTGAAAATCGACGCTGACGCGCCCACTTAATCCTTCCCAGTTGGAAGATTTTCAGGAACACTGTTGCGGATCGTATAGAGAGCTTCAAATCGTTCGAAAACAGTCGTTGAATTGTAACAATTTCATCTATGGTATTGCGAGTTTGATTATTCTATTTTTTTTTTCAATCCCCCTTTCTCTCTTTTATTTTTTTATTTTTTTTAATTTTTTTTTTTTTTGAGGTCGGTTTGAAATTCGAATCGATATATATATATATATATAGGTATCGTCGAGAACTCGACTTCTCTGGAAATTGGTTTCCAATCCTAGCAAGCGTGGATAAATGAACGTAGATCGATGGCGTCTGGCGTTGAAACGTGTTCGTTATTAGTAAACCGTCAGGATTTTTCTCATATGGCGACACCTCACCTGGCCCATCAGCCAATTCTGTCCTAAACACGTTCGATGACGTTCTGCTGATACACCCACGTATATAGGCGAGTATATGTGAATGGGTGGCGAGCATGTATAGGTCAGTGGCTCCCAAATTTCTGATCGATATTAGCTCCGGATAGGGGGATACGTTACTCGAAATTTTTACATGCAAACTCGCACGAAACGTAGTCGGGAAACGTGTCACATTTCCTCTTCGTTTTTGGACGAACAGAGGATGTCATACATACAAGATGTTATACGCGAAAAATACATTTTTTCTTTTCTCTTTTTTTTTTTAGAAAGTCATTCTTAAAAAATTCGTTTTGAAAATCCATTCGTTTGATCCCCTTCTTTTCGAACGCAAGATCCGAAGTGAACATCCTTTTATATACTTGTTTTAATATTATTCGACGAATTTTCGATTTCCTCTTTCTATTTTTCCATCTGGAGTTTATTACATCACTTCTTGTCTAATTATATCACTTATCCTGAGATTCTATACCGTGTTATAAGGAATATGCATTATAAAACAGTGCAGTCGATTCTTCGTTAAAAAACAGATGAAATATTCAAAGTGACATTTCCTCTCGCGCCCTTTTTATTTTCGATGATAATCCAGTCCAAAGATTCGTGGGTGGCGTGACGCCAGGTGCAGCTATATCCACGAAAATTTTCAATATTGATTCCCTTCGAAACGAAGTTTCCTACGGGAAAATGTCACTCTTTATTCTCGATGTGTTTTTTCACGGAGAATCATTTGGTATCGATGGAAGTCCCGTCAGTCGCACGGTAGGATAGTTATTTGGGAGCCACTGGGGGCAGAGACACACGTGAAATTTTTCCATCGTCACGGTACACCGCGTGCGGCCTGAAAATGCACTGGCAGATGGTACTCGTCATACATGGGCGTGCCATGGCTCATGCGGCTCGCTTTAATCGCTTAAAATCGTCGTTAATTGAAAATGAGTCAATTTACGCGTAAATTTACTCAAGCTGTGGACGTTGTCGCTGTCGGTTGGCCACGACATTGAAACGCGTCGTCCTTAGGACAAAAAAATCTAATATCCGGTCGGATGACGTCTATCATGAGTGTGCTTCCAGTGAACGCAATTTTTTTCACGGGCCATCTACGATTCTTTTATTTCACGCTTTATAATAGAAGGATATAATTCAGAAAGAATTGAGCAAAATATTCTAGGTACAGATATCCAAATGTTGCGTTTAATTATTTATATTGCAATTTATCATAAATAATATTTATTACGTGCTTTAATGATTTTCAAGAAAATAAAAATAAAAATAAAAATTCTAGTTATTTTTATCCATTAACGATATTTTAACGATGTTATCGATATATCGAAAACTTATAAAATATCGATAATCAATAGTCATTATTACTACAATTCCAGTTATTAAAAATTTGCGATTTTATCATCATTGAAACTTGTTCTTTGTATTAATTTCCTTTCGTTTTTTTATCTTTAACATTCATTATTGTTATTTATAATTAAAATTCAAATTTATTCAATATATTGACATTTAAAATTATATTTAAAAACATTATAAGGAAATTAGCTTTCTTTTTAATAGAAGATTTCTCTTAGATATCTTTTAGTGGATTAGATAATAGTCAGCCATTTTTTTGAATCTATTAAATTTTAATCAAATGACCTCAAACGCAAGTGGTTTTAATTATTACATATATTATATTATTAACCCCTAATAAAATTACCATTTTCCATTAATGAAATTTTCCAATTTCGGTTAATTTCACATAAATTCGGACTTCGAAATAGGAAGTGGCCACTACACCGAATAATATTCCAACGAACAACCGTTCAAAGCAAGTTGGCAAAGTGACTAGCTAGACCAGCGTTAGCCATCCAATGAAATTTCGTAGTAGTGCCATCGAAACTCTCTCAGACCAGAGACACTTCTGCCAACTGTTGACATCAAAATTCGACTCATTTTGGGAATAAATCATGAAAATTGTAAGTTGACTTTTCCTGAAACGTCAAAATACGCTCGTAATACATATATAAAACATAATTAATTATTATTTAAAACAAAACTATATTACCTTTCATTTACGTAAAATTAATTTATTTAAGACAAATATTTATGGGTTTCCCGAACAATAATCGATTAATTAAGTGCAAATTAACCATTTTATAAGCGAAAATAATTTCATTATAACAAAAAGAAATTAATTTTCGAAAATCATTTTAATATTAATTATCCTATAAAAAAAAAATATGATCACTTATTATGCTATTAACGAAAGATTCAATTCAGGATATATATTTTTTAAATAAATATAATATTAATATGATCGGGATCATAATTTTCACTGCGTCCACGTGAATATATTTCATCGTTCGAAGGTTGAAAAAAAATTGCACCTCGAAAAAAGATAAAAAGATTAAAATCAAGAGAAAAAAAAATTGAAAATTCGACGATCATTAATCACAAATGCGTCAAGAATGGAAAATTATGAAATTACATGGGATCGAAGTTTTCGGAGAGGAATTCTAAAACACCATTCGCCAAGTTTCAAACAGAGAAAGAGGGATATGATTGACAGAATAAAATAAGCGGATCGAATAAACGGCTCGGTTTTGTTATTGCACGTCAACTAATGGACCTACTACAACACATTCTTTTCTTTTCGTTTCTTTCACTTCTCTTTTCTTTTTCTTTTTTTCCTTTTCTTTTTTCTTTTTTCTATGAAAATTCATACGCGTCTAGTAACGGGCGCACTAGTTATTTGTCCGCCGGTTTCCGCGGATCAATAACCTACTTTTATGATTAATATATACGGTACACCGTCCAGGATTATTTGAATGTTCGCTTTAATACGAGCTGTACAGCCACGGTTTTAATATCCTCCTCTTGGAAGAGAGATCGGTCCGCGTCTGCCTTTTAATACCACCCTATGTCGTGAATAGGTAACAAAATGGAATGCGCTTCAGAATCCTTTTTTCTTACCGTTCGAATGTCCGTCAAGAATTACAAATTGGAAATATTCGAATATTCTTCGCTTGTCAAATTTTTTTCCCTATATATAATTTTATCCAAATCTTAATCAATATCACATGCCATTATCATTAAATTTCATTGAAAATAATATTAAGTTCGAATATATTAGCCCAGTCGTATTTTTAGATTTCGAAAAATCAATAACGATAGCAAAATTGTATTATGTGAAGTATTTCGAGTTACTATATTCTGATACATAACCGTATCTTTAAAAATCTATGTAAAAAAATATATCTATGTAAAAATCTATGTAAAAATATATCTAATCTATGTAAAAATAAATCTAAGGAATTTCATTTCACATTATTCACTTGCTGTTAACAGAGAGAAATAAGAAAAAAGCATGTTTATTTACATTTATTACTGGTAAGTTTTTCCATATTGAATATCTATGCGTCCTTACAAGGATTGTAAACATTCGAATTCATTCTTTCCAAAGTGATTGTTTTCTAAATGAACGATAACACTTCACGCGATTACAAATTGTTTACTAAATTTCTTAATCACACTTGATTCATCAGATTTCTTGTTAATCAAACATATAATTTTAAATATATCACGACACTGTAGTTGAATTAATTGCTCAAGAATCGAAGAACCTAACCTCAACTTCAGACCACGATGTAACCAACAAACCAAACGATTTTAAAACCAAAGGGAGCCATGAAGGGAACTTGTTTGCAACTCGGAGGAAAATATTTAGATACGAAGATGGAACGTGCACGCGCGTGTTTTCCGTCTCGAGGAGAACCACGACCCTCTCTTCCCCACCCGTTTATTTTCTAAACACGGAAGCAATTCTATTGAAGGGTTGGTATTCCTGGGACGATCAGTTTAATGTGAAGCCTAACCTCTTCCCAATGAAACGTATGCATACATACGTGCGTGTATAAACACGTGCACGAGCGTCCTGTTAAAAAGAGCCTCGACCCACTTATACCACTTTCTTCTCGAGAAAATAATAAAATGAAATAAAATGATAAAAATGATGGTGAGAGAGAGATAAAAAAGGGATTATAGTTAAAAGATCACATTTACTCTTTTGTAAAAAAAAAAAAGAAAGAAAGAGAAATTAATTGATAGCTTTTTTCATAGGAAAACGGATTGATTGAAGAAAATGAAATTCTCTGAGAAATTTCCAGTTTCCACGAGCATAGTTCTAGATATCCATATTAGGTTTTGTAGTGATTTAGAATTGCTAATATTCTGTGATTAACTTCGCGATGAGATTTCGGATGAGTTAGCTTTTAGACGCGAATGTTAGCAAACGTGCTATCACTTAGTCTTAGGACATTATTTTGATTATTATAATATAGATAATATTTAAATATGGAATATCAATTGAATATCAATAATTTTCATATAGATGGACTAAATTTCTGTATGAAGTTTCAAGTTTATAAATTATTTTATGAAAATTCAGTTATTATTTACGAGAGGTTATGTTTCATTTTTCTAGATATATATAGTTCAAATTAAACGAATTAATTTCGAACATTAAAATCAATTTCTTATAAACATTTCAATATATATATATGAAGCAATATAAAAATAATGTTTTCAAATCCTGAAAAAAATTTATATTTCTTTAAAAAAATTTAATATTCTTAGAATTTCTATGAATTAAATAGATATTTGAAACATACCTATATTTATTTATTTCTATCTTGTTTTACCAATTCTCCATAAATATACGAAGCTCTTAATGTATTAAGTGTGTGTTAAGTTGTGGTATGTGTGTTGAGATGAAGTAGTTTAGGAGAGGTAATATTCTGCAATTAAGTCTGTGGACAAGCTAGGGATTTTGGAGGAGCTTGCCAACAAATTTGCTGTCATTTGTTATCACGAAATGATTTTATCTAATATGGTATCTAGCTGAAGATGTAACTGAAAATATATTATTAGTTAATATGGTAGTATTTTCAATTAAATTTTGTTTATATTATTCATAAATGAAGTTCTATAATTGGAAAATTTTTCAGATTAAGTATTTTTTTTTTCAAAATTTTATAATTTTTTTTATTAATATTATAAAATTTTTATTATTGATATTTATTAATATAATTAGAACTTATAATTTAAAAAAGTAAATAAAAATTTAAAAATATAAAAATTTGATTTAATCAATTAATGAAATTATTTATCAATCAATAATGAAAAATATATTATATATTATTAATTATCAATCGATAATTAAAAATGTTAATTGTTAATCATCAATTGTTAATTGTTAGTTTGTACCTGAAAATTAAATTAAAGTTCTATTTACTGTATACGAATATATGTTATATTAAGTGAATAACTATTGATGACTAAAACTAATTGATATTAAATCCGAGAACAGATTCAAATAGTATATAATTATATGACAGAGAATTTTAATAGTCGATCATTAATCAAATAAATCATTGAATACTCATTGTAATTACTAATTGTCATTATATATCATATATTCAAATCATTAATCATTAAATCTATTAAGTATTAATATTATATATAAAATTATATATTTCAATAGAAAATAAGTCAAGAAATTCCATCAAAGAAAATTTTTTTACATTAAAGAAAACAATTCATAAAAAACAATAAAAAATTACTATTTCGAATGAAACATCTAAAAAATATTATTCACAAGTAGAAAAAATGAAAAAAAAATACCATAATATAGATGGTAATAAATAAACACGATACATAACCTCTTGAAGTCATCGATAAAATCGATCTAATTGCTCTGTTTTTCAAATTTTCTTCAAATTTCTTCAAATATTTATTTATGAAAAATTCTATTCAATAATGATTTATATATTCGAATCAAATTTGCCGTTAATGAGAAAAGGAATCCAGAAAAATATTCATGAAATCGACATCGATCGACCTCATTTACTTTTTTTATCGATTGTTCGTTGAATGAACAGAACAAAAGCCTAACAATAGTCCCAACTTGTCCAATTCGTAGAAGCTGCAATAACCGTGAACGTGATTAATATATATATAATAAAATTGATGGATTCATCGATGAAAAGACGCATACACACAATTTCCTAATCCCTTTCTCTCTTATTTAGTAAGGTTAAGGATCGAAGGAAATATAATTCAGTCTTGAAATAACTAATAAACTCACGCAAAAAAAGAAAATTATCGTTTCACTTCGTATAATATTTCTAACACTTTTACTGTATACTATGGAAAGGTCGAATTTTTCTTCGAATCTCGGAACTCGTATTTTCTAATTAACCTGCCATCACGTTTTTTCCCTTCTTTCTTTAACGGAAAACTGATAACATACCTTTGAACCGCTATTGGTGGGATCGACTTAACTTTCGTTTTCTGATTGGTTGCCTGCTCCCACTGGGATCAATTAACAGCCTCCTGGTAACTTTTTCATTATTTCAGTAAATTTGGCTAGTATAACTAAATGAGAAATAGTATAGAAATAAAAAAGTAAAAAGAAAAATCTTTTATTAATGATCAATGATTTGTGATAAAACTCTAATATTTAAAAGTATCTAGATTAATTAAGTGCAAAAATGCATAAATTGAAAAAAATAAATATAATATTAAATATTCTATTTTATAAAAAACTTGAATTGAGGTTATATGTAATTTTGAATATATTATTTTGTTTATATTAAATAAATTTCAAAAATATAAATATAACACAATGGAAGATGAAAAATATTGTTCTTTTTTTTATTTTTTTGATTTTCTATCTTGGTCAATGTATGCATGATGCAGAAGAAAAAATTAATATAATAACTAATTAATGTAATAAAGAAAGTTGTACTTCATCAGTATAGAAGCTAGTAATAAAGCAAACTAAATTACTCTTCTTATATAGTTTGCTGAGCTTTAAAAAAGGTTTATATTAATTTTATAAGTGATTAATGTAAAAACTTGGAAGAATTTATGGAGTAGTTGAAGAATAAAATTATGCATATACATGCATGTACTTATTTTATCTTACCGACTTTTCTGCAAAAGAATTTTGAATAAAATAAGTATATCGATGATCAATCCAATATAATATTGATTGATTTAGAATATAATTTGTAATAATATATAAAATGTTGAAAAGTGAAAAAAATTATTTTTTTTTTATTTCTATTATTTCTCTGATCTCCTGTTTTAAAAAATATTTCATTATAGTGAATGAAATATAAAAGTGAAAGAAAATTCTATATTTTCCTTTGTAAAGTGAAAATTTAACAAGGATTTGAATATAACTGCTCATATAGGCACAGACAGAATTTTTTATCTTCTCATTTTATTTCTATGTTCATATTTCATCTAAAATTAATTCTTTTTAATTTATTTTAATTCATTTTTATATAATTTAAATATAATTATATTTTCATCAATACATAATATTTCTTAAAAATTTTTTCAAAACACTTACAAGAAACAAGAATAGAGAGTTCTAAGAAAGAAATTTCAAATAATCTAAGTTATATTAAATACCAAACATAGAATACAATAAAAATTTTTTGAAATACTTAAATACAATAAATACAAAATTATTTCCATTAAGTAAAATATGAGATATCAAATGCATCGCACTTTTGAGAAGCTTTTTCCAATGATTAGACATGTCTTTACAAGACGAATGAACAAATTTATCTTCTGGCACTTAGTACAATACAGTGGTTTCTATCATACGAGATTTCTACCCTGTAAATGGGTGAACAATCCAACCAGACTGGTGGAGCGGATATTTTCCGCGACAATGACTCGCGAAACGACAAACGCTGTCGATAAAACGAGGCGAGGTACACGTTAATGGCGGGATTATCAGGACGATTTATTAGTATAATTTTAACGGTATTATAACGGTCGAAACGGTTGAGATATATTAATGGAATTAATAATCGGAGAAGTAATATTCATTGGTAGAATCCCATCCCTTGTTAGTCGGATATATATTTGTACAGGTTTTCAGATTAACTGGTTCTGGTAATCTTGAACGTTTCCAGTCCCATAATGCTATTAAATCATGCAAAAAAGCTTTTTGAATATTTTTCATGTATTTATTATTATTTGCAAGTCGTTGCAAGTAAAATTGCTTTATAAAGTTTTATTTTTTTCTTTTCAGATTTGGAATTTTGATTTTTGAAATTATTTATTCATAAGATTTCGAAAATAAAATTTTGTTTCTGAAAAAAAAAAGTTTTAAGTCTTAGTATTATTAGAATTATATAAAATCTTTTTATATATTGTGTCTTTTTACATTGTTTGGAATTTTGATTTTTTGAGATTTATTTGTTTATGGGATTTTGAAAATAGAATTTCGTTTTTTAATTATATAAGAATTAATAATAATTCAAATATATTTCGCAAAATTCTTCTTAAATTAGCTTTAATTGTTCAACTTACTCCATAAGCAATGTCCAATATTAGTTAATATTGATAATTCACTAACATCAGCTCCTAGTCAGACTATATACTATATACTATATACTATATACTATATTTACTTGATAAACAATTATGTATTATTTTTCTAATCATTGAGCAAAATTATCACGTTTTGAAAGTCATTCTTCGTTTAACAATATTTAATTTTTCAAAAAATTATTTTTAACATCTTTTTTTTTTATAAATAACCTATAAAATATTCCTTTGATATTTTTTATAATTTATCCATGTTTCTGTAACAAATTTGTAATAATTAAAAAATTTTAATTTTCGAGCAGATATATTCTTTAAAAAAATAGAAAGAAATATTGATTTTTTTTCTTAATTAGAAGAATAGCTGTAAATAAGCATTATTCATCAATAATTATAAGGATAATAATAATGATAAAGAATAAGCCTGTTTTGATTGTATGGATGGTTAAGATTAAAGATCGAGGAAGATCTTTAAATGAAAGAAAGCCGTCTTTGAAAGCCAGGTATATTTCTTGATACCAACATTCATAAGGAAGAGACTTCTATATCGCAGTTTGACTTCTCTATTTATGAACTGCTACGGACATAACCTAAAAATGGGGCATCGCTCTTAAGAATTCATGTCATGACTACGTCTTATACATATAAACTTATTGAGGCTGTCTCCAAAACATGGTACCAAACAGAAAGCGTTTTCCTGGAATTCAAAATAACTATTCTCATAAACAACTGTTCTTTTTTTTTTTTTTTTTACGGATTGTCTAAATATAATTTTCGAATTATTATATTGGTATACATTCTAATGTCATAAAACTACAAAAAATTCTTTAAAAATCTTATTTAAAAAGCATTTACTTTGTGTAAGTTAAAGTAAAATAATAATATGGTATAATTATATGATAAAATAAAAATAAATTTTTGTTTTGATATCGAAATAGTTGAAAACGTATATATCAGTTATTTTTACAAAATATTTTACATTCTTTTAAAAATCTTTTATTTTTTAAAAAATTTATTAAAAATATTTATTTTTTAAAAAATTAGATAACTAATTAATTTTATTTTGAAATATTTTCCATTCCGAGAAAATTATATTTTCTAAAAGAAAAATAGAGTAAAAAATTTATTTAAAAAAAAATCACATTTTCTTGAAAACAAACAATACATAATAAAAGTAAAAAGAAAATTTAAAAAAAACAGAAGAATGGTTCGGATTTAAAAATTTGCTGAAGCCTGGAAATGGACGATTCTTCACCAATGAACATTCCGCAAGCTAGTAAATATTTGCTGGTAAAAAACGAGATGGAAGCCATAAAATAAACGTTTGTTTTAATGCTAATGAGAAGAAGTATAATACCCGGTGATGCATCATCATTGGCCGGACGCGATAACGTCGAGTATCATTTAGGTATTATTGTAAAACATATTTCCACCTATATATTTTTCCCCTATGCTATCAGGTGACAGTTAGAGGACATGCATTAAATAAATCAAAAGTATCTCATTACGAGCTAATGAGAGATGACAAACATTCTGAAAAATTTGTCTGTTTTTAATTTAATATTTAATATCATGTGAAAGATAATATATATTGGATGCATGCATCTGTAAAAAATAAATATTCTTCATTAAAAATAAAGAAATAATTTAAAGATATTGGATAGATTTAACAGTATTCAATAAAATTATTATAAGATTAAATATAATTAAATAAAAAAAAAGGAAGAAAAAAGTAAAAAGTAAAAAATTAAGTCTTTTTAAAAAAAATACTTATGTGCTTGTCCTCAGGATTTTCTCATACTTTGATCACTTAATGACTCATAAGAGTCATTAATCACATCTCACTCTCTTAATCATATCATTTTTTTTAATTTTTGATGTACCAAAAGTTTTCTCAAAGACTTCAATATCATTTGGTTCCCTTTAATTATAAAATAAAAATAATTATAAATTATATAATATAATATATAATATAATATAATATATAATATAATATAATAATATAATATATAAATAATATAAATAATATAATAATATAAAATAAAAAATAAAATTATAAAATATTATATATATTATAATACTATATGTGATTATGGATTATAATTTTGAGTCAATTTTCAATTTTAATTATAATCTTTTAAAATAATAAAATTGCATAATTATAGATTATGCTACAATAAGATTTATACTATAATTTGTCTATATTTCAAATTTTTTATTCTCGAGTAATGAATTTGTGAATCTTCTGTCTCATTATGAATATTCTAATACAAAAATACAAAAATATTCCAAATATTCTTTATTCATATGAACATATGCTAGATAGGTTAGGTCTTTTTTCTCCATTATTTTTCTCCTTTTTACCAAACACATGTTTTTAAACGATCTCTCACCATTATTTTCCTATCTCATCGAAGTCCTTAATTATTTTCCGGGATTTGGAAAAAGCGTAGGGCATCTATTATCCTGCGAACAATAACTCCGTCATCGACGAAGTGACACCGTTTTGTAGACATTGTTGAATGAATTATGTACGCCGCTCGAAACAATTGAGATTACGTGGAATCAGACGCCGAAGCAAATTGCATTCGCTATGCCCGAGAAATTTGTGTTCGTCGTTGTAGAATCGTCTCACGCGACAAATTTTCGATCTAGTGGTTTCATCGTTTCGTGTGAAATAAAAAAACAGCTATATTGGATGATAGTATAGAATTCACATAACCTAAATTTAGCTAATGTTGAAGTTAATTTTAAAGTATCAAAAACTTTTGATACCATATATTTATGCGTTCTGATATTATGTGACGTATAAAAAGTAAATATATATAGAAAAATAAAAGGAAACTTAAATATAATCTAAATATGATCTAAATTCTTCTTTTACATTCTTCATCTTAAAACTTTCTTCTAATATTGCTCATTATTATATGTTTATTATTGTTTTTTATTATGTTTTATAAGAATTTAATTTAAATCTAATTTAAATTTAACTCAATTCAATCCAAAGTTAAATCTAAATTCAAATAAAATTCATAAATATGAACAATTTTTAAAAAAATATTGTATTCTTTGATTGATTTTTAAAACAAAAGCATGGAATACTATCAGCCAATATATTCATCAAAGATATTTATCGATTCAAAACTACTTTTAGTTCCAAATAAATTTATCTTTATAACGTGCAATAAATATTTAATCTTATTATGATTTTAAGAATAACAATAAAAGTGCCAAAAACTACAAAATATAATTGCAAAATACTTAACCTCAATAAAAACTACAGAACATTCCTATTCAGTCGACACACATCTTGTTTTCAAAAATATCGTGCAAAATATTTTCATTGTAGAAAGAAAATGAGAAGATAATTCGGGAAAAAGAAAAAAGAAAAAAAATACTTAGTTCCGTTTAAAACTACTAGAACTTACGATAACCGTGCGCCTAACCTACAAACCGGCTGCTATTGTTTTTCCGCCGATGCGATTACCGTTCATTAGCGGGGCTATCGTGTACGGAACGAGAGCAATTATTGTCATTGGGGAAAACGCGTGTTTCGCCTGTGAACGTTCCTTTGTCCCTGGAACGATTTATCCCGAGGCAATGCGCGCGAGCGCGGACGACGTTCGCTTTTTAAATACGGTTCCGCCTTTTTGTCTCGTTTTCTACAAATATCGAAATACCTGGCCGTAGCGAGATTCGCCCTCCATCGAACGTTTTCTCCCTTTTTCCCCGACCGACCATTGAAACCTTTAGAAATACCTTCCTTCTTTGTCAGGATTGCAATATCCCCACCTCCACCTAAATCGACGTTCTCCGCTTTTTCTCCCACTCTCCGATCCCGTACTACCAATTCTACCGTTCTTTTCGACGTAGTACCCGCGAATGCATCGAACGTTTTTCTGCACTCGTGAGCCGGAATCGCGGGAATGAGGCGGAAAAGACCGGGCTTGTTGTCAGCTAATGGATCGATGAAGAATCAAAGAGACCCAGTTTTTCACTATTCACTTTATTGGTTGAATATTACTGTCTGGAAACACTGGCCGTGTCTTAATGGTTTGTCATGAATGTTTTGAAAGAATGTACTATGCCAAGATGAGAAAATTGTCAGTACTTGCAGAAAAGCAAGAGAAAAGATATAATAGATGAAAACGGATTGTAAATTAGTAAGTAGATATTCTTTTAAGAAATTGAATAGGATTTATTATGATACAATGCAAGGCTATATACTTTTTATGTTATTGAAATTGACAAATACAGGATTATCAGATATTAGAAATGTAAATATTTCTTTATAAATATAGATAATTATAATTTTTTGCGTGTATGCTATAACATGTTATAAGTATTTGATACATTTGTATTTTCCATATTAATGATATGTAATCTTTTTTGAATTATAATTCCATTTTGTAATAACTTATCTAACCTAAAAACGTATTTTTTTCTATTCAAGATAAAAAAAATTAAAAAAAATTAACATAAGACTTTGAATTAAATAGTGAGAGTTGATTTGATATATCTAAAATGAAAATTATGGCAGTATAATTTATTTTAAAATAAATAAGTGTCAAAAATCATTCATTAAAAAAAGATAACATCAATTTTTTTTGTAAATTATATATATATTTATATTATAAAGTCTAGAATAATATACATATTGATAAATTTTTGATCATAGTATATATATCATTTCTGAGTTTGGATATTTTTTCGTGACTAATAAAGAAAACTACATTCTCTTCATTGATTTCGTGGAACCTATATAACTCTAATTCAACACATGAAAGAGGTTAGGTTGCTAAAAGTACCGCTCAAATCAAAGTCGGTCAGTGATTTGCTGATCGTGCTATTTCGAAAAAATTTTCAATCAAGTTTGATTCCATAGAATTTCTAAAGATAATCCAATAAACTTCAATAACTTTCCTCACAATATTAATTTGACGTACAATCAATGTGTATAAACTTTTCAATAGATAGGCATGCATGTTTAAAATAATTTTAACTGGTGAACTTGTGTCAAAATAACATCATATATATTAATGAATCTGTACAACATTGATTAAATATTTCATGTTCTATATTTACTTTTATTAAATCTGATATTTTTATTTATACTAATATATTGACATTTTTTTTTTTTTATAAATTCTTTATATAATTTGCGATATAATTTGATATAATCTGTCATTTTTCCAGATACCAAATATAGAATTTTATTATTGAATATCCATACTTTATTGTTAGATTTACTTTATATCCCAATCCGTTATTCATACATTAACAGCATTGCAGTCTGAATATTTTTGTCTTATTTTTCCCTCTTAATAAATCAAAACTGTTGCAAAATGTATTAGATTCAATTTACTTCATTTGCATCTTTGCATATTTTTATCCAAGTTTCATTTGTGCAACGGCAATAGCAATGGTATAAATTTACATAAATAATCATCATTATAATCATCAGTTTTATCAAACGCAATCAACGCTACGAAATATTCAGTGTTCATGTGTTAATCATAGTTCGTGGGCCTATCGATTACTATGCATCGAGACACCGTGCACTTATCCTACCACATTAACGTTGTCTCCCTCTAATGATTATCAATGGAAAATTATGTTTCGTAATTACCTAACCTCTACTCCACGAGGTAGCTGGTAAATGATGAGATAACGGCGCGGGGAATTTTCATTATTATATAGTGGAAATGATCTTGGTTTTATCGTGTTCAGAGCCGCTGTTCGAGTTTGATTGTTTTTCTTCACGCCATTGTGAGGGAGAATTGTTGAGACTTAACGTAGAAAACAGGGGTCCAAAGATGGTTGCCGGGATAAAGTTAAGCGAGCTTCGTAGATACGAGGGTAGGGATCTCTTAATTTCATCTGGAAACTTCATCAAACTCCATCTTGGACACTGATGCTTCTTATGAAGGGAAAGGGTAACCAGTGTTGTCAATAACTTGATGTCTTTTCATAATCTTGTAACTAAGAACATCATGTCTGTTTAAGAGAATTTTCTCCCTACGTGATATGGATTAATATCGACATTTTTTTGACTATATATTTTTATCCTTTATGAGATTATCTCGAAGTTGAATCGTCACGTTCCTCGTTATTTATAAAGAAAAAATTTTTTATCAAAATTCTTTTTTCGTGGATATTATTATAATATACAAAGTTAAAAACAAATTAAGATTGTTAAGAAAAAAAAATTAATAATAATTATTTACTATGAAAACATTGGCGCACCTGTAGCATAGAAAGAATTGAAATATTGAGAATCAGTGATTCTCAATCGAATTCTCGTTCAGATAATGCGTTCCGATGTAACAGGTTGACTCGATTGATCACTTTGCAATAGTATAGAAATATTGTTTTCACAAGAGTATGTATCTCGATGTATGTTCTAATGAAAGGTGGCCATTTTTATCGAACCGATAGTGTTCTCGCGTGGCAGGAAGCTATTTGTCGCCACGGGTCTGGACACTGGCGTGACCGAAAATTCGTGTGGTTGAAGGGTCTCTAGCATGGCGAGTGTAGCCAATAACTCTTTCCCCGCCGACGAATTTTCCTTTTCTACTTAAAAAAAAAAAAAAAAAAAAACAGCCACGCCCAAAGCATCATTCGTATCGCGAGAGCTTTCATTTTTTTTTTCTCTCCTTTTTCTTTTTTTTTTTTTCTTTCTTTCTCCTCTCGATAATTCAAATAGCGAGTGTGCGCGCTCCGTCGATTAGCCGGGTCACGTGAATCCAACTGCGAAAATCCCTAGGGAAAATCATTTTCTTCCCATGATCCAAGTTTCTCCTGGGTATATTGGCCACGGTGTATCAGATCTGTCGTATATCTTCCAGAAAGATATTACTACGCTGTTACTTTTCTCGCGCGTATCTCGTATCCTCTTAAAACGTGAATAACCAAAGAAACGAGGGAAATCCATTTTTCTTCTTTACATTTGTGGAATATTTTTAGTGTTGGATATTTTTAGAAATTTAATACAAAGAGATGGTGATAACTTTGTTACGTTTTTGGATTATTTCCAATCTTATTATTGTTTTTTCATATTGTACAAATAAATAATTCTTTATTCTCATTTTTTCCTTCTCTTCTTCCATTTCAACTTTAATTCAATAAATAATATTGTAATAAATAACAAATAATTTGCCTTGTTTTTATTTAAATATTTTTATTTTATTTTATTATTCCATCATTTAAAAAAAATAAAATATTTTACGTTAAACACGTATAATTTTTTTTATCTTTATTTAAATATTTTTATTCTCTCTCTCTCCCTCCCTCTCTCTCTCTCTCTATATATATATATATATATATATATATATATATACACTATACTTCGATCACCAAGAGTAAAGTGTTATACATTGATGGATTTTGCAGGATAGATTTAGAATACTCGATGCATGCCCCGCTTATCACCACTTTTCGCCTCCGCATTTCCCGAACATTTACTTTCAATGCTTCCGCTACTTATCGGAAAATATTACACAACAAAAGATGAACACGCTTCTTTTATCCTTTAATTTCCTCCTCAACCTAGTTCCTGTCACGTTCATCTTGTAAAATTTTTTTTTTTTGTTTTAAATCCTGTTTACATTACGTTACAAAAGTATCTTTCGAAAATTTCGAAAAATTTTCTTCGGTACGAAAAAATAACAACGATTGAACATTTAAATTGAATACGATGTAGAATCTTTGTTAACAAAGCTGTACAATATGGTTTACGCGAGATTGAGTTTCCTCGAAGGAAAAATCAGAAGAGAAAGAAGATCTGGAATAACAAAGAGACAGTATAGGAGAGCAAGCATGTTTTTCCTATAACAATACGAGCTCTGTCTCTCTCTCTCTCTCTCTCTCTCTCTCTCTCTCTCTCTCTCTCTCTCTCTCTCTTTCTCTACGTTTTCGCGTGAATCCCTACAATAACATCGGAGACCAAGTAATAACACTAGTTTCACCTGAGATGCGAGGCAAATATAGCGTAGGGAGTTTCATCCTCGACCCAGAAGGAACTTTGTTTAACCGTTGTACCAATGAAATTACACTTTTCGATCGTTGTCGCTTAATTGATTCATTAAACCTCAACCGGTATCGTCGGATTACAGGTACCTAACCAATTGGATTAAATTTTAATTACGGCACTTCGTTTCAAGGTATTTGATTTCAATTTCCCGCACTTGTATTTTACAGGATAGAAACCTAATTGGGGGAAAATTTTAAGGATACAAAACTTTCACAATCGGGAAATTCTCTAGAATTCTCTATTAGAACGTTATAATCAACCAACGAAAAGTTTCGAACGAATTGGATGAGATAAAAGAAAATCCCTAGAATACCACTAGATTCGTAATACATACGTAAAATTTACTTAATTAGAAAAATATTTTTAAAGAAACAATAAGAATCTAATTAGAAACCCTAAGATTTATTTATAATCTTAAAATCTGCTAACTAATTACAGAAATATTAAAATAATAATTTTTCTTAAAATTCATTTTAAAATACATTCACGATGCACTCGACGATACATTCGAAAGCAAGAAGTGGTCTACATGTCATTTTCCAATCGGCCTGGGAAAAGTAACGTGCGAATCGTCCTGTAGGAAGCATGATGAAAGGTGGGAACGCGGTTTTCCATCGTGCGAGAAGGGCCTTTGTAACGCATTGAAACACGGCTTATCGACGCCCACGAGGATTGGTGTTTCCGCCTGTATTCCTGGTACAACTATGGAACAACACGAACCGGATACAGAGGGTGTGCGTGACAGCGGCAAAAAGGAGAGATAAAAAATTCTCGAGACGCGCAAAGGGACTAGTATTATTCGCCCGTCGTACGCGAATCGCTACGCGAATTCTTGAACGCGCGACGTGCGTGCGCATTCGATCACGATATACACTGGTGGCAGCTGCTTCTGCGATGCAAATTCCCCCTAATTGCAGATCGCAGTTCGCCGATAACGCATTTACGGAAAGCTAATAAATTTCTCTAATAACAGGTCGCGACAGGAATTTATAATGAAGAAATTTACGTGGCCGGTTACTTCGAGTGCGCGTTGTATATATAGATCATCTTCACGCGACCGCCATTTTCTCCTTTGGAGTCGAGTTTGATCTTGGCCGTATTTCTCTGAGAGCTGGTCGATATACCAGGTTAAGTTTGCTTTAAATAATTAACATTGTGGAACTGGTAGGTTAGAAGGGCCGAAAGTTAGGTTAGGTTCAAGTTCGTCCATATCAAGTCTGTGAAAATTTTACGTGAAAGATTGGTCACCTGCTATGACACGAAGTAGTATGATAGAAGTTTTCATGTGTGGTAGGTGTATAAAGTTAACTTTGAAAAGTATTCTATTTACCATATTTTCTATCTTCGAAAATATAATTTGAATTACTATATTTATATTGATCTTTCCATAATTTACGTAGGTTATTCTTGTGTAATGTGAAGTATT
Organism: Apis laboriosa; assembly: GCF_014066325.1. Taxonomy (NCBI): domain Eukaryota; kingdom Metazoa; phylum Arthropoda; class Insecta; order Hymenoptera; family Apidae; genus Apis; species Apis laboriosa. Next base: position 534,084 of record NW_025223501.1, read on the forward strand.
ATCGGAAGTTTTTGACGCATAAGTGTGCGGGCTAACCTCAAAAAATAATGGAAATAATAAGAAAGTGAATGGTTTCAAGACAAAGGAATCAAGTACTATTTGGATATGGATGAAATTTAGTACGTCTACATTGGCCTTGTCATCTGAATTGATCGTTATTCTCCGATGTTACTCTCTGAATACATGGAAGCCATCTTAAAGGTTTGTTCTCGCATAAATACATCTTGCTCTTCTCTTTGTCTGGCCCGCGGCTTTAGGGAAAAGGCGGAACGTGAGACATATATGGCTAAAACAGAGAGAAGAGCTGATCCGTCGACGAAGGCGATGTCGTCGTCGTTGTCTGTACGCACATTTACACGAAAGCCAATATTTGCACGGCAGAGTTGGCATCAGTTTCCTTTGGTCAGACCTCTCGATGCGGCGTCGTATTTATCGTGCAAACTAACGACGATCGCACCGAACTTCGATATCAAAGCGACGCTGTCAGACAGTAAACGACGAACTACTTGATCCGGATAAATAAAGCGAAGATAGCTGAGAAAGATACACTTACGGTTTGACGATTGATCGGACACAAATTTCTCACTTGATCACTGGTCTCAGATTTCCCTTGAAAAGCCTCGGACTGTTTCTGTTCAAACAACGACTTTAATTCTGTACTTCGATGCAAAGGAAAAAAGGAAAATTCTATTTTTCTTTAGAATTGAACTGGTTTGAAGCACTATAAATTTTAAATTTTTTAAAAAGTTTTTTAATTTGTAAGATAGCGAATAATTGTTTTAACTGTTAGAATTTGTTAGCTCAAAAATTATATGTTCGCAGTTTCATCACATTGATTTTTTATATCATTAGATAACATTATGGGCGCCAAATTCAAATTTCAAATTTTATTTGAGAAACGTTAACTCGTTTTTAATTAAATGGAATAAATTTAAAAATTTTACAGTTTGAATGTTAATTATGAAAAATTATGTGGAAGAGAATAGAATAACTATTTATTTCTTTAGGTATTAGGTCTTTATGTATGAATATTATGAAATTATATTAAATTATTTTATTTAGATTTAGAGGTTAATTATGAAAAATGTTAAGATATATTCCTAAGCTCTGAAGATAATCTAACTTGTTCTATGCTTTCCTTTAAAAGCCTACGATGTTCATCTCGATTAAACGCCGCGCCCTAGTGATTAATCACTCTATGATCGCGATATTCTTTGGTCTAATGCGCCAGTAGGTGCCATATGGCAGTACTGTTTACATAGGCTTTTTATCCGACAAATCGAGAGATCTTCGGCTATTTTCCACTGCAATTTTATCGATCGGTAATGCAGTCGTTATTAATTTTCGACAAAGATCTTACCGATGTGGCAAATCACCGGCTTAAACTCGATGAAAGATGCGTTCACAGAGTGTGAAAGACAGAAATCTAATGTTTTTTGTGGTCATCGTTTGCACGCAGACAGGCCTGACTCTGACAGGCTGTAAGAGCACCGTATAATAAAGGTGGTCCCTTTTTTTTTTTTACTATGCGTTATAGTTTAAAAAATATGAAAATTAAATATTAAGTTAAAATATAATTTAAAATATTCTCATCGATTGTTATAATTTTTATTTACAAGATGCTATATGAAAAATGGCATCTTTTTGATAACAAAAAAAAAAATAACGTTAAATAAAAAACTTTTGTTTTGTATAAAGATCTTCATCTGTCGTTGGTTTATGTTAAATTTTTGTTTGTTATTTCTACAAACATATATTTTTTTAACATTAATTTGAGGAATATAATAAATATTAGAATAATTTTCAAATTTATGCAAAATACGTTGACGTGATTCCAGTTAATAACCATTAACTTACTTAGTAAAATCATGCATATGTGAGAGAGGCACGCGTGTTAATAGAAAAATAGGAAAAAATAGAAAATAAAAAATGAATTGCGAAGTTATAAAATTATGCATTAATATTAATTTTCTAAATTTAAAAAATATATATATTTATATTAAAATTTTTAAATTTCTTCTTTTTTAAATTGGAGAGAATTTTCAAGTCGGGTGAAGACGTGTTCCATCGATGGATGAACGAGCCGAGTTCGTTGATCATTATTGAATTAAATTGTCTGGAAAATTTTTGAGATATTCTAGCCCCTTAAATAAACGAAGTTCTGAAACTTTCCCAGAAAGTTCCAGGGCGATGGAGCGGCGGACTTCAGGCTTTCAGATTATTTAAGACGAGGCCATCCCGGCTGGGTTATCTGTCGCGAATAAATCCGTTCGTTTGCTTATTTACACTGGATTACTCTCGTTTCCTGTAACTACGGAATGTGCAACTTGGTATAATTTCTCAGATACTTTCCCAGATTTTTCGAGGATTCTTTACCTATTTTTATTCATCTCGAAAGGACACGAAAAAATTTAATTTTCCATTTATTTAAAAGTATAAAGTATATAATGAGTATAATAAATAATTAAATAAAAAGTAATAAGAAGATGGATCAAGTTCACAGCCAATAATAAGCAATCCTATTCATATCAATTCTATTGCATAGAATAAAAAGCATCACGTGATCAGATAGATTCGTTAGAAATAAAAATTATTCTAACTCGATTTAATTTTAGAAGAATTTCTTATCTATTTTTATAAATTTTCATTCAAAAAAGATAGAAAAATAGAGAAAAAAAATATTTATTTTATAGTTCAGTCAATAGTTGGCACTAAGGCCCGCAATTGCATACAATAAAAAGAATCATATAGATTCGTTAAAAGGTTAAACTGGCGAAACAAGAAGGAAAATGAAAACTTTTAGCTTCTGATTACTCGTTCCTGCGTGATTAATTAACGATACGCTCAATCTCGTCTATTTGTCGTCACTGCATCACTAGCTTCTTTCTTTGCTTAAATTCGATCGATCGAAAAAATTCCAACAAAAACGCGCGTGTGAAACAAACGATTGGCCCTGTAAAAACGGTTCTAGTTGCACGCGCGATCATTGTGAATCCTTCAAAAAATTCCTCTTGATAAACCGTATAAAAATTTTTATAAAGTATTCATATATCATATATAAACGAACATGAATGGTCAAACAAAATATCATTGAATACGTTAGAATGAATGAATCAAGTACGTGTACACATTTGTACTAATTATTGTGAATTATAATATTTCAATTATTACACACACGATGAAAATGAAATACAGAATTTACTAATCATTAGAATAGTACTTAGAATCATCGAGAAATCCAATAGGAAAATTTTTAAGAAAAATTAATTTAATTTTTTTTAATTTTAATTTAATTTTAATTTATTTTTATCTCGATGTTAATTTAAGAAAATATAATGGGTAAAAATGGCTGAATATTTCTTATACGATATATACTATTTATAATAAAAATAGAAAATAAATTTTACTAAAAAAATATGACTATAAATCAACTTAACGTAATTCAACAGAATTTACATGAAGTCAACGATATCATGCGATATTTCACAGTTCTGATTCTTTTCTCTGATTCTAAATGCATTGTTACAATGGACACACGTTTACAATAGAGTATCGGTGAGAGAATAGGGAGAAGAATACAAAGGAAGGCACCAAGTCACATTGACGAAACATGTAGGCATTATGACTGCCGCACAACCGATGAGCGTTCAGTTTCAAACTATCTACATTACTTTTTTAATAGGAATTATATGAGATAGGAAAGAAAACTATGAAAAGAGATGCAAATTTGATTCGTTATTTTTCGTAGATCCAATGCAAATTCATAAGGAATAGACACGTTTATTAAAAAAGTACCACGCTAATAAGATTAGATCTTCTAGCAACGCGACACTAAATTACACAAAGCAAATAGGTAAGATCTTTTGCCCTTGTACTGCTGCGAGTGCCATCTTTCCATCTCTGCATAGAACTTCAAAGAGAACCTCAAATCCAATACTCAAAAATTCCAATGAAATTTGCATCTTTGATGAATATGAAATGAATATATAATATAATAGTAATAACTATATATATCAGATAGATTAGGCAATATAATTAGGTAATATAATCCATATAAAGTTTAAAAAAATTTAAACACATTGTTTACACCATAAAAATTTGTTAAAAATAAATTGCAAATTTTATTCATTATATATTGATTAACTGTTCATTATGGCTGTAATTGATTTACTATTTTTTCACAAATAGATATAAGTATTTATAATTAAAATTTTATTGACATATTGACATTAATGTCAAACCTAACCTCAACTTTGTTATAAACTAAACCTGTCATTCCATTCCCGCATATACAGACAAATGATGGATCGAACTTTAGTTACAATCATGTCATTTGCAAGCGTGCAGGCTAACGCGATGCCACTTTGTTCACTCAGCGAAAGGCACTATCTACATGAACATGGTAATCAGGGGAGTCACTCAAACGGCAGTAAAGATAACCGATCTTCAGTGACTCTATATTACCATGCCACCACTGGTAAAATAGTTTCCACGTGAATGTAATTAGTTATAGAAGCTAATTACCTCGATGTTACCATTCGTGCGATGCGACGTCGGTTTTCAAATGGAATTGGCCACACCTACCGACAGCCAAAGAAAACCTTGATATCATCAAAATGGATTGTATATATATCTAACCGTATAATTTCTCCGAGTGGGGATGGGTTACCATACACATCAGTCAGGCCGAAATTAAACCCCTTGAAGCGGTTCTCGTGAGTTCATTGAACATGTGAAGCGTAACATCGTTAGGGTAGGTTCTGTTTTCAAGATTTCACGATCCACTTTGAGACAGTGAAGAGACGTGTACTATTTCTTGAGGAGTTGAATAAGAGAAACGGTGTTGTGTAACTGTAAGATATTGAATGGTAAGCAAAGAACGAATGTTATTTGTATATTGATAAATTTTACCATTTTGTCGAATAGGTTATTCAAGAAAAAGTGAGACTAGAAGAAGCGAAACTGTATTATTAAAGTTATTAAAAAAATTATATAACAAAATTTGCGTAAGAGAATCATTATTGTATAACATTAATCCGAATATTAATAATCTAACGAAGGTAACCTCACTTTAACCTCATCAAAGTATATCTCTTAATCTGAAAATAGAAAAGAAAATCGTCGTCAAATTAAAAAGGAAATCTCATCAAAGGCTTCGTTATCAAAGTTGCTGGACCGATGACTGAGGAGGACCCAGGATCGATGTAGCGCGAACAGGCATCCAGGATCAAACAGACGGTATAATGGAATAGAATCTCTTTTGTTTTTCCTCGATCCATTTGCGGGCGTCCAACCGGAAAAGCTTTGCAGTTTGCCAGTAGAATCCGGTTTAATTACCGATCCGATTGCGGCAGCTACGTTAGATCTCATCCGTTGTTGCGACGTGCCAACTTCGTTGCTTCGGACCTCGTGTGTATGTGTGTATATATGTATATGGATGGTTTGGACGTGTGGATAAAAAAAGTCGATGGAGCGCCACCGAGCGGATTAAACGGGAGTGTAAGAGGAGTGGTGGAAAGAGGAGAAGCAGGTGGAAAGGAAACGAGCCACTGTAAATAGATACGTGTGCCAGGAACGAGGAGGGGTATTCTTTCCCGTTGACGGGGAATCGAACCTCGATCGGGGCGAGACGGCGGGAGGGAGTGAGAACGAACGAGTTCCTGCGGTTGATTTTAGGTTCCTGTTCTCGAATGAATGATATTTCAACGATAGTTGGCAATCTAGCGAATCCTTTTTACCAAATCTTTTTCAGGATATTCTTTGTTAACTTCTTTGGAAGTGGATCAATAACTGGGTGGACCATCTTGATATCGTCATTGTTTAGTAAGTTAGTAAGTAATGAATTTATAAGGGAAAAAAAGTTTGTAGATTTATCGATGTCATTTCAACGAGAGCGATAACGAGAGAATTATTTTTATTCTTTTAAAAAATTTATTTTTTGTGTCACTTTTCTGTCTTCTAGAATATGATAAGATTAAAAAGATCAATTTATGAAAAAGAATAATTCGTATTATTCTTTTAATATGTGTCGTTAAATAAGAATGCTTTGTACAATGAAGTTATATTTGTAGGTTAGGTTTTACCGGCCTGCCATTATAGGATCCTAATTCGATTTATGGGTAGCTGGGAGAGGAAGGAAGGAAATTCCGGCCGTGGAAACGATAAGTTTTGGCGGATGCAATGTATCCGGTGATTTAGCATTGTGGCGGCCGTGTATCGTCAATGGGCGCACGCAGGTAGAACGACACATAACGCCAGTTCTTCCGTCCTTGTCTTCATCGATTTCCGATTGATCCTCATTATCGATTCTTCCTCGGCTGCGCCCCTTCCTTTTAAAAAATCCTCCTCTTTCTCTTCTCGTAACGACTTTATCGGACATTCTTATTCAAATTTAATACTTTTTGGAGGTTATCTTTGGATTCTGCTTTGAAGTTGACCTAATACACCGATCGTTTAAAGAACTATTCGATTATCTCGAACGTCAGAGAATGTTGGATTGCCAATAGATTTTATTCGCGATTGCATAAATGATGATCGTGAGTATATTTTGTCAAATGACACAATAGGATTAAATACAAAAAAAGAAAAGATATGTAGGAACTTTTGGAGAGTTCCCTATATCTTCTTTTGGAGAATTTCCCTAGATATATGACAATAAAATAATATTTTGTATTTATTTATTTTTTTCAGATAGGAAAACGAGTTTTTAATAAAACATTTTAAAACGTTAGGATATCATTGTTAAGAAATTAATTATCTAAAAATCAAATTTTACTCTAGTTATATTTCCCTAGATATACAGACACGAGGGAAACTATACGAGATCTTTTGTCGAGCGTTGTCTAACTGGATTTCTACCACGACACATCACGTTTTTATCGGCAAACTTAAGACGCGTATCGTTCTGCCATTTCGATAATACGCTTTCACCAGTATTAAGTTAAAGCCAGAAGAATCTTCGAACGTCTCGTTCGTTTTCCGACGCCGCGTAATCTTGGGATATCTTAAGATATTCCGAGCGTCTTTCAAGGCATGAATGCGTAATACCCAGGGAAAGCGCAATTAGAGGGGAAACGCTGTGAATAAATAAAAACGGGGTAGCGAGATTCTCGCATAGCATGGCCGCCTGGGGGAATTTTTATCGAGAAACTTTTGTTATGATAAACCGGGTGCACCAGAAGAGAATGGCGCCGACCGGAGGGGAGATGGAATCGGCGAATTGTCCGACAAAAGTATCCACAAGTGCGTCTTCTTTTTCAACTCTAAAAAAACTTGAGTTCATTCATTCCGAGAATAGATACGATGTTTCTTTTTTTTTTTCCTATTGCTATAAAAAATTATTCGAAATCCTTTTTGTAGACTTACGTCTTTAGGTTATGGCCTAGTTTTCCATCATAAAAAAAAAAAAATATTCTGGCGAGATTGAATAGTATTTCGGTGAATAATTCAGACTTATTTAGGTTAAGATATAATAGGATGTCTACAAATTAGGTCAGATTCCTTTTCTATTACAATGACAACTTACTTGACCGTTATAAAAGGGAATAGAAATTCGATAATCGATTGGAATTACGTTATCGTAAATTATAATCGAACGTTCTATAATAGAATCAAACGAAACTATCAATGTAGTATATATACGTCGATAGGAATGCTCGGTCGGTAATCTTGTCTAGTAACATTTTCCATCGTTCGATATCGATCCAAAAGGATTCACCTTTAACTTCGTCCATTAGATCTGACGGATCAAAGATTCGTTAGAAATTCGCCGGAAGTCGAATTCCTGGCCCGTGGTCGGACGATTACCCGGGGATTGAAGTTTTTCGCAAAGCTGGTCGACGGATTAATCCCCCGAAGGGAACGCGTCACGGTTTAATTCTTCAGAGGGGGATTTAAAGTGGCGCGGGGGCCAATCGAGACACGCGATTAAGAGTTAACAACAGGCAAAGAGCCGAACAATTGGGCCGGCGGATACGGAAGGCAGAAGATTTAAACGTCTGCTTAAAGGATCAGCCGATAAGATGGTCTCGCAGCCAAGTTTCATTTGACATTTAAATCGAACTATACTCGAACGATCCTTAACCTGTTTCGTTTTTGTACCCTTCGAATCGAAAGCGTACAGAACGAAGCAGATACAGAATACGTAATATTGTTCTTTCAAAAATTTTTATACGATTCTTTGAATTTTAATTAATATTTTATAGAATTAGAAGATATTTTAAATTTTTTAGGCGTTATAGAAACGTGTTGTTAAATAATAAGATCAATAAATAATTGAAAACTCTGTTTGACCAGTTATAGAAAGAAAGTGATGTATTATGAACATAATGATATTTAATTTAATTTTTTGAGAGAAACTGATAATTATTCTTCTTTTTCTAGTTTTGATTCAAGAGAATATTGTGAATAAATGTCGTTGATTGTATGAAATCTTTTTGCGAATAACTTAATCTGAATATTCAATGATCATATATATATATATAATTTACTTGAATAAAGAATGCTTGTTTATAGCGTTTATAAAAACTTCTGTGGCAATATGTTTATATAAATTATTTAAAAGAAAAACAACTATCATTCCCTAATCTAACTTAAATTTCTCCTTTTAAGAGATTAAACATGTAAATTACTTCATTACTTTTAGATTTATCTTCCATTTTAAATTCAAATATTTTTTAAATTACGATAATATCTTGAAAAAATGTTATCTCTCTTCGCGTAAATTTACAAAACATAGCTAAACAATGGATTACTTTTTAATCAAGTTAATATTACCGTGATCTATAAATAAAAAATTTTAATTTTATTAAAATGACATGAAATTTAGAACAAAATTTATAACAAAGAAGAGCAAATTATCGAATTAATTCGAAGCAATCTTTTCAATTTTACGAAATTATATAATTGAAATTCTATAAACGATGTATTTTCCAGAAATTTATTGGTAAATTTTGTACAATTATACGTATTGTTTGATAAAGAAATAAAAGAGTAATTAACTCGAATATCTCTTTCGTTCTAGCGTTTTTCGGCCGGAAAGCAATTTCAATCTGAATTTCTGAGATCTTCGATACACTTGAAAAGTAAGATTGTGGAGGCTTGACACAGATCGTTGGAAAATATTATTTTAATAGAGGTGTACGGAAGTTCGTTGCGTTGCGCGATATCAAGTATCGTGCTTTCCTCTCTGAAACTAATTACATAGTTAAAGAGTTAATTATTGCAGTAGAACGGTGCCGCGGAATGCAGAATCGTCGCAATGTGATCTACTGTTGGTCACGAAAGTATTCTGGTAATCTGACTATTTCCTACTTAATTCTTCACATATTCTTTTCCATTAAACTCCATTTTATTCTGAAATACGAAAAATGTTAATAAAATGACAATTTTATTTGTCAAGTTATTTTTCTTTATACGTATAATTATTCACATATAAAAAAAAAAAAAAATGGAATTTATACTACTAGAAAAAAAAAAACTTTGAATTATTTCCTTATTTTTTTTCTCTAAAGTGCAACCTATAAATATTGTGCACACATAATTCTGTATATATTTTAGATAATTTAATATTGAATTTATTGTATGTATCAGATACAATACGTAACAGATTACATTATTTATTAAAAAATGTACGAGTTATCTTTATCGGAGATCGATTCTCGTCACCGAGACAACGAAAGAAGTTGAAATGTATTTTTCAAGCGATTGCATTCGAGCGATTTAATTTTGCACTAGAAGCGCCTGTACATAGGCAACCGGTTTAACGTCAGCGTACGCATTTGACCGTGCAACAGGGAAACGTTCAATGGCATTTATTTAGAAAGCTTCTTCTTGAAAAAAAGAAAAAAAAACGAACTATTAAGCAATTAATAAGAAGAAAATAATTATAATATTTGATATACTTTATCAAAGTAAATTTTCAAAGATATTTGATCAATTAGAAAAATTAATTAGAAAATTAATGAAAATAAAAAATTATTTTTATTATTTATCGTACATATTATCGGTAAAATAAGAAAATTCTAGTGTGAAAATACATCGCTTGTACGTGATAATTGTTGATAACCATCCATTTTCCAAACAATCTAGCGTTGTCACGATATATGTATCGGAGTAGAATAGTAGGGTGTTTTTTTGTAGTTGTCACGATAAAAGGGCAAATAACAGGGATTCACTTTTTCAAGGCTCTATGTTCTCTTTTGGGAAGGGAAAAACACGTTTTTTCACTTTTTTCCCTTTGTTCAATTTCTAAATACACGATACGATAGCTGAACCTAAAAATAACTTAAACAGAGTTGATACTGAACCATGAACCCTCCAATCCCTGATCGTATATGGTGTATGAATATGATCAATTTCTTTTATTCTTGTCCTCGTGTAGCTCGATCAATGTCTCTTTTTCTTCCTTCTCTTCACAAATGAATAGTAGAAGTATCGACCTTCGACCGATCGATATTAAATTCTTTTGACTTTTTTTTTTTTTTTTTTTAATAAATTTTCAAGATCACCTTCAACCCTATATTTAGAGGATCGTTAAAGAGTTTACTTGTGCAAAATGATGCAACATCTCTTGTAACAAGATATTTATTTTTGATATTTATTTACAATCGATTGGAAATTCGACAGTAACAATTTAACCATAAATAATTTTTCGAAACAATCCAAAGATTAAAACTTCCATTTAAAAATCACCAGATATAGATAATATCATATAGATACGCAGAACAATATTCTTCAACTGTATTTAAGTTATCTTCTCATAATATTCGAGTAACTCGTGCAATAAGTTGCACGATCCGTACAAGTCAAGTTGGAAGCTACCGATTTCTTCACAAAAAAAAAAAAAAAAAGAAAAACAGAAATAAAACAACCTGTCTCATCAAAATGGTAACGAGGCAAGAACGAAGTAGGAAAAGATTGTTGCCGGTTGAAAAATTCAGGGCAAGAGAAATCGCGATGATCTATGACATCGTTACACGCTCCAAGTAGCGATGGATTGGAGTTGCTCCCGATCTTGGGACGCAGAAAATAGATCGAATGTCTGATTTGTTGATTGGCCACGATCATGATGGCTTCGTATGGAACAACGAAGGCCATAAGAATAAGAATAATGGAACAAAAGGACGAGAAGGCGGTTCTAGAGACGATCTTTAGAAATTTCGAAATCCCACTGGGGATGGAGCACGTTCTGGTCGACCAACCCTTGACGTGTTACGCGTCAACTCACAACACCCTTTATTACTCGTCACCGTTTAAACGGTCGAAAGCACGCGACGTATTCCCCCGTTATTACCGCGGAGGACGTCGCGGAAACTTTGGGACGTGACACGGATGAGAAATTGTATCTTTGCGCGGCTTTTGTCTAGATTGTTGGTTCAGGTCCAGAGAAAAATGGTGGCTCTTGATAAGACTTGGTCGCCTGCTAAAAAACTTGCGATTGTACTTATTTGGTAATCCATTTAAATAGCGAGAAATTGATTGTGAAAGGGGAGGAGGTTGGGAATTTTTTTTTTTTTTTCTTGTATTTTATTCGATGATACGAACGCTTGGATTGGTTTAACGTTTTATATAAATGGATTTAGAACGAAGTTAGATGTGTATGGATATTTGGTATCGATGAATATTCGATGCAAATTCGATTGATGTGAATTGAATTGTCTATCTTAGATTTAGAAATACTGATTCAGATATCAGTTCAAGACAAGTCTATTGTGTATCTGATTCAAACATCACTTTAAATCAAGGCTCGTGAGTAATGTGAATTAAAGATTAAAGATCTAGACAAACTTCTGATTCAACATGTTTGTTGTATATCTATATATAGATAGCTTTAACATCGTGTTAAACTTACTAAAATTAGATATACATATCTGATTATTTCGAAACTTGATTAGAAATTTAATTCAATCTCGATACAGATTCAGACTTACATTCATATCTAATACCTAACATAACCTAGTTAAACGATTAACATTAATTTAATTCTGCACAACTTCAGTTCTAATGTTATTTTAATTTACGTTAAACTTACTATTCGTATAAAACGTGAACCTAACCTTAATTTTTTAACTCATCTGAAACAAACGTCGAGATTAAAATTTTGAAAATGAAAGTAATCTATTTTACGTTAATAGAGTTTATTTCGAACATATAATAACATAACCTAACATAATCTAGTCAAACGATTAACATTAATTTAATTCTGCACAACTTCAGTTCTAATTTAATTTACTATTCGTATAAAACGTGAACCTAACCTTAGTTTTTTAATTCATCTGAAACAAATAGATTAAAATTTTGAAAATGAAAGTAATCTATTTTACGTTAATAGAGTTTATTTCGAACGTACAATACGTTGCACAATAACATAATCTAACATAACCTAAGTCAAACGATTAACGTTAATTTAATACGAATCTGCACAACTTCAGTTCTAATATTATTTTAATTTACTCGTTATTCATATATAAACGTGAACTTAACCTTAATTTTAACACAGACTCAACACGTTCGCTCACTCATCTAGCCCAAAACAAATGTCGAGATTAAAATCTTGGAAATTAAACTAATCTTACTTACGTTAGCGAAGTTTATTTCGAGCGTATATAAGACTTAAGTACGACACGATAGTAAACCAGGCTTAAGTTTATTCGGTGGCAAGTGTCGGAGGAGCAATTTCGATCGGTCGTGTACGATATTGAGGGACTAACCACGAACCCCGCAGCATTTACTATTCCGGTGATTTTTATCGGTGTATAAATGACTCACTCGATACTTCCTGAGTCGGAAAGAAAAGTAAAAAAAAAGGAAAGAAAGAGAAAAAAAAGAGGAGAAAAGAGGGGAGGGGGGGAGAGGAAAGAACGTGAGTCAGCCTTGGTTCGTTTTTCCCCGCCCTCACAATTTGGTCAACCCCCTCCGGTATTCGGTTGAAACGATAATAATGCCGTGGTAAAAACGGCAATTCCGACGGAATATCGGTGGACTTTTATCCGATTAAAGCTGTTTCGAGACGAACCGGCGTCAAACGATGAACCGGAAATGGATCGTGGCGCGATCATTGACGAGGTCGAAAGCATAGCTGCAAGCACGATTTACATCGTATACAATTTTTATCTTTCTTTTTTTTTTTTATTTGAATATAATAACGAAACGAAGAAAGATATTTAAAGATCGAAGATCGAATTTGTATCACTCTCATCTCGAATTAATTTTTATTTCAGTAGTAATTCTATTCCACACGAAGTCGCGATGTAAAGTAGAAAGAGAGACGTGATACAAAAAAAAAAAAAAAAAAAAGAATTCGAGATATTTAAATTTCAATTTGAATAGAAAAAAAAAAAAAAAAAAAATTCCAACCAACTTTCATACGTTTTTAAAATCAATTCTGAGGGCGGAGAAAAAAGAGGTGGAGTAAAAGTCGGAAATTTATATGGCAGATTGCACGATTGTCGCTCGTTCGAATATGAATAAATATGGAAAATAGACTTAAGTCGGTTAAAGCCGGTCTCCCGTCCGATCAATTTTCCTTCCTTTTTCCTCTCCATTTTTTTCTTTTTTAATCTCTCTCTCTCCCTCTCTCTGTCTTCCTCTCTTCCTCTCTCTCTCCCCCCCTCTTCTCTCTCCGTTTAATTCCACGCCATTCATTTTCTCTCTTTTCTCGTATTCCCTTTTATAGAGGCCCGATATCGAATCACACCGGCCATAAATTGGCCGGGCATTATTTAATTAAAGCCTGGCTTTGTAATTTATATATTTATGCTGCCGCTTTTATTTGCGAGATCTTATTTATCGGCCTGAACGTTTATAGGCTGGAAAAACCGATGAGTCTTCTTTTTTTCTCTCTCTCTCTTTCTCTCCTTCTCTTCACCCTCTATCGCTGTCTCAATTTTCGGTTGTTAACGTTTCCCAACGCTATCCAATTGGGAACGTTGTCGCAACCGGGCGCGAGAATTTTCGAAACAAATCTCCACGAGAACGAGAATAATTTTCGAAAAAGCTTGATTACACACGATCCCGATTTTTTAGATAGAATTTTTAATCATATCTCGCTCGTACGTTATTCATGAAATTCGCTTAAGTAATTACTAGTGGATATTCGTGTACACATATTTTCAACTGTAATGTATTTTTTTGCGCCAATAAATAATCGGATAGGGGAGGAAAATGTTGCAGGGAATTTTTAATCGACAGAGATTTTACGCGTGTATAATTGATGTTAAATGCATAATTAAGCAATGATAGAGAACATTGATGGTGATGTCGGTGAACATGATAATACATATATCCATTCTATTCATCGCTTTGAATCCCACCCTCATTCGAAACACCAAACGTTCATTTGCACCCTCATAATAAATACTTGTTCGAAGTATAGGGAGGTCGTAACAATCGGTATAAGGGTGTTACGATACTTATTTGTTTTGATCAAGCAAATAACTCGACAAATAAGACATATATATATATATATCGTTCCAAATATATCCAGAATAATTTATAATCTAACATAATCATAAATATAAAATTGCGCATCTCTTCGGATAGATCCAATAACAAATCGCTATGCCACTGTCGACGAATTAAGTTACATAGCTCGTTATATTCCCTCCGCTATGAGCTACCTGTTTATTTGTCCTTTGAAAAGTGCACGTCCACCATAATGTTCTTCCCCCCCGCACATAAATTTTGGCTTGTCTCACGGAACATCATCGATCTCGCAAGGAAAAAGGAAACCAACTGACCCCTGGCCCTATCTCTGGTGTCGTTTATTACTATTATTAAAACGTCTCCTTTTCTCTCTCTTTTTTCTATCTCTCTCTCTTTCTTTCTCTAGCTTTCAATGGCCACGCGTGACCAAAGGGCGCGTGAGGCGAATACGAGGGTAAAAAGGTCCCAACGGAGCTTCTCGTTTTCTCTCGACTTATGGTTTCTCCCCTCCCTCCAGTATCGATACACCTTCTCCTGTTGGATCTATTCAGTGACTCCCAACCCCATCAACCGTGATCCGGAATTATCATCGAGTATTTCATTTTGTAGATGTAATATGTATTTTTTTTTTCTTGTACGAGGTTGTAAAGGGAAAACACGATTGGTTTATTTTTTTGTTGTAATTTTTCTATTTTGACATTATTTTTTATTTTTTATTTTTTATTTTTTATTTTTTTTTTTTTTTTTGTATATAAGGTACGTGAAGTACCTTAAAGTTGAACGCAACTGATTGCCAGTATATTGTACTGTACGGGATTGAATTGAACCGCGAGTCAATATCTATGAATATTTCTCTTTGTGTGTGATTTTGCGCGAAATTATTATAAAAACGACCTGTAAAATGAGAGAGAGAGAGAGAAAGAGAGGGAAAAAAGATTGGACATATCGCATTTTTCATCGCTATATTCGATATTCTAGAATTATGAAATAAAGTTTAACTTTGAAGACCGCTGACAAGGGAGGAATTGCGTGTCTCTTTTTGTCATCGAAGGCTCCATTGCCACGACCCCAGAAGTCGGGACATGCGACACCACTTGCCCTTTCCGCAATGGCCAATGGTAGCAGGTAGCCAATGCGGCTGGCATATTGCTGGCTTCGTTTATGGGACGGTGTACGATTTCTTGTAAAGCAATACCGAGGCGAAATTAAGCGACTCTCCAGACACCGAGGGGGCTATCTCGATGACACCTGCAAAATTCTCTTTTTTCTATTCCTTTTTTTTTCCCCCCATTTTTACTCGCCTCGATGTCTTCTCGACTTCTTTTCCGTCCATTCGTCGTCCCTCTATCTTTCCATCTATTCCCCTTTCATTTCTCGTTTCACCGACCCTTCGACGAAAAGGCTTCCTCGGGGACACTATCCTGGAGAGATCCAATTGTTCACATGGATTTCTCATTCTTCTTTTTTTCTTTTTCTTTTTTTTTTTCCCCTCCTCGATTCGATACGCATGCGTCTGATCGCTTTAAAGCCACTCTTGTGGATTAAGATCGTAATATGGGATGCCTTTATATATACTACTACATATATAATCCAATAGGTTTGTTCGTTCTGATTTGAAGCCAGTCGACAACAGAGGAGCCCGTTTATCGTGTTGATTTGATGGGTTAATTAGCATCTTGTCAGGAGGAGCGAGGGAAGTGATTCGTTTAATCAGGTCGTCTGTACAAAAGAGATTCTTTATGATACGTATAGAACACTAGACTTTTATTTTTGATGTCAATGATAAAGAGAATTAGTTGCAAGTAATTCTGTATCCACTTGCACATTAATTCTTGGCGATTAACGAGAGGTTCTAGATTTTGTTAACCGTGATACAATCAAATTTGAGTAGACAGAATGCATTAGAAACTCTTGGAGGAAGTGTTAGTCTCTCCTTGTCTCTCCCTGTCTCTCCCTGGCTCTCCCCGGCTTTCCCCAAACATCCCTCGATTTAATGACTCTCAACGAAGATTCCGATACTCGACACACCCTCACGTGCCAAATCCACTGCGAAAAAAAAGTCCTCCGAGATTAGACAAACGATTGAAATCAGAATCCAAACAAGCAGAGTGAGAAGTTCCATACAGGTTAGACTTGATTAATCCTCTGCCAAAAGTTTATTTTGTCAAAAGGGATCAGAATAATAAGGCTAGTAAATCAAAGGGAAAATCAGTTTTTCCATCATCGTGTCAATTGAGAATCAATTACAATCGATATACCCATTTCTACAAGTAGAGAATAGGCTTTTCTCGATGGCGTAATTGATAGAATTTTGAGAGGATTTTGATCCAGCATAGACCAATGCTCACCATTTATTAACTAAAATCGAAATTGCTTCGCGTTCGTTGCCCGGAATATCGAGGTTGCTGTTAAGGAGGAACGTCGTCATCGACCTAATTAACAATGAAGTCGGAGGCATACCGATTCTTCCTCTTTCTCTCTCTCTCTCTCTCTCTCTCTCTCTCTCTATATATATATATATATATATATATATATATCTCTTTCTCTATCTCTATCTTTATCTCCCTTAAAGTTAAAATGCTCACGCGATCTAGACTCGATAAAAGCGACTCAATGCGCCCTTACTCATCCCCATTTCTGGTTACCAATACAGAAGCGAGCCTGGAGCAACGGCATGACACGGTGCAGGCGCCGAGACGCGTGCAACGACTGACTCACAGAACAAATCAGACCCCCTGCCGTTCAATATGCATGAGTTATCATTCGTAACGGAACAGGAATGAATCATATTCGCGACGTTCTCAACCACCACTCGTTATTTCGCCAAGCTAACCCTGCCTTTCCTTCCAAAGCGACAATCCCCTTTCCGGGGGTTGGCTTACTAGGACCTTTTTTTTCACAACCACGCGACTTTCAGTTTCGACTTCTTCTTTCGTTTATCGAGGGTGAGAGTGTCTGCCGCTAGGGTGGATCGAAATAGAACTTTCCTTTTGCTTATGCGGCAGCATTTCGACGCAGGATTGATTCTACGATGAGGAGAACCAAATTTCTCGACGTAGTATCGTCAAGAAATTTTCAATTTTACGGTGTCGTTTATGTTATGCGTAGAATACTCTTTTGCAATCTTTAATCATTTAAATATTAATGATTAAAATTCTTCTATTCTTAATATATGCAATATATGTATAAATACATGTGTCTTCATCGTCAATTATTTAAATTAACATGTGAAATAAAGCTTTTTTTTTTTTTTGTAAGAATTTGCTCCATCTTAAAGGAAGACTCGATGTTTCTATGGGTAAAGTCAAGATCCAAATGAAAGGAAATACAGAGTGAAATAATGGCGACGGTGGCACACAGTGACAGGCGTCAAAGAAACGTCTAATGTTTTTACAGTTCCGTATCTTTTCTCCTCCCAGTAGCCGACTTTCCTTTTTTCCACTCTCTCCCTTCTACCGTTCCACCCTCTTTTCACTCTCCCGCTCGTTATCGAGCCTTCTTATCTCTCTTTCATTCTTTCCTTCGTAGTCTTCACACTTATCACGGTTTTCTTCCCTTTTCCCTTTCACTGCCAACGCCACGCCATTTACATCACTATTCACGTCAGCCTTACCCTTCTTTCTTATCGTCCTCTCCCTTTCTGTCTCCTTTAATAACCACTCTCACGTTCGTCATCTCTCTCAGACAACAGCTACCGCTGTGATTTCTTCCTTTTTTTTTTTCTTTTTCTTTTCTTTTCTTTGACCATCGTACCACCCTTCTTCGACTCTGCCGACACTCCGTGGATTCAACGAAAAGCAACTCTTTGTCGATCCAAGAGCACCTACGGTGCAAAGTAACAAGCGATTTCCAGACCGATGGAAAAATATTTGTCCCCGAGCCAATCCTGCCTTTTTCGTGTAAAAAATATCCTCAATTTTTAAATACGACTCAATTCGAGAATATAAAATTGTTCTAGAAAATTTGATCGTAGTCGCAATCTATATAGATTTCATTGAATCCTTTCTGTACAGGTTAGGTTATAATAGTTGCCAAATTCATAGACCATTGTTCTTCTTAAATCTCTCCACTGGTCTAGTATATTTCGTATGAGTTAATCTATACAGATTAATATTAGTTCAGTAATAATGTATTATAGTCATTATATGTTGCTAATTAGCTAGGAAACCTAACTATATATAATCATAAAACATATATAATCAAACTATTATCATTATATACGATTTAGCTATAAATCCTATTATCCTTAATAGAAAGTATCTTCTCTCCTAATAATAATCCATATTATTTAAAGGATTTCCTATTTAAGAATTCACTCCAGAGTTTGTCATAATTGTCTGAATATTTCTAAAATAATTCTTAAAAATAATTCTTAAACATAAATATAACTAATCGCCATCAACTTACTTAAAAAAATAAAAAAAATAATACTGGAACATTCGTCAGATTTTATGTAATCATTTTTGTAACGCGAAAGAAGAGTCAGAAAACAAGAACACATTAGAGTGAAAAGAAAAGTTGTCGCGCATCAACCAGAAACAAAGCCGCAATTCCGCGCTAGTTGCGAGGCGACAACTTGCTCGGTGGAAAAATTCTGCGTGTTGCCGCAACGTGGCGCTACGATCGATGCATCAACGGCGCCGGTTCCGCGCCGATAAAAGTGGCCCGCCCCAGGCATTCGTGGAATAATTGGATCGGTTTTTGCAGCTGTGAATCACGACCCTCGACAATTGGAGGAACAAGACTTTTTTCTACTCATGCCACGCGACTTTTCCGGGCCAGATACCACAGCTCGCTAGGTTTCACTATCTTTTCTTCAAAGAATGCCACTTTTTCTCTTCGAGAATACCCCACATGGTCCCATTCCATCCTTCGTTTTATCTTTTATTCCACTATCTTCTGATTCTCTATAATCTTTATTTTAAATTTTGTGATTATTGCAAAAATTTTTGAAAAGTCGAAATATAATTGAAAAGACAATGAGATATATTTAATTTTGTGAATTTTAGAGATATAATGATTAATTGTATTAAAAAAAATTATAAGTTTAATTCATAAATACAAAAAGATTTTAATATTCAATTGAAATTTTATAATAATTAATTATAAATAACAATGATGTGTATTAATGATTTGCATAAGATTAAGATTTCTAATGATTCTAATTTAATAAAAAAAATTGTTAAATAAAATAAAATCAATATATTATATACATAATCTTGATTAAATTTCAACGATAAGAGATTAATAAAAAGAGGAACATGTTACATGATACATATGCACATGATAAATATTAAAAGTGTAATCAATTATCAGATTGATTAACTTTTAAGTTATTTTCTTTAATGAAAAACGATGCTCGGTAAAATAGGTCACTCGATAAAAGATAATTGTTTTTTTTTCCAGAGGATGTAGAAGGTGTTCTAATTTAATTTTAGTAATTTTACGACAATCTGTAGTGTCGTTTAGGGATATTAACTCGCGGCGGTAAAGAATGGTATACTATTTTATCGACAGAACAGAAAAAAAATGTTCGAAATTCGTTTCTATGAACTTTTTTTTTTCTAACTTGTTATAAAGCACAAGTGAAAAAATTACACGCTCTATGAATTGGAGAATTCTTCAGTAGAACAAAATCGTTGAGGAACAACAATTGGAGGGAGGAAAAAAAAAAAAAATGTTTCTAGACTCGGTTTTAGATTGAAGTGTCTTGCATTTACACGAATGTTGAGATTTCCTCTTTCTGTTCTGGAGCACCTGACAATGATTCTTCCTCTGCTACGACAGAAGATAATTCTCTTTGTTACAAAGTGTGTCCTTAATGTCGGCCGATTCTGAAGTTAATGCCCGTCGCGTTTAAAAGTAATGGGGCTAAAAAAGTCGAGGAAAATGAAATCGAAGCGTGCCACGAGATAAGCGATAGGAATAGCTCTTTATCCTTTTATTTCTCTCATAATTCCTTGCAAACTCTCTCTTTCTCCCTTCGTTTCATAAAGATACAGCGACGAATTGCATAAATTGCATAAATTGATATTACGTTCGTGTTTTACAAAATCTAAAAAAATTAGCATAGATTATATTCTTATGGTAGTAACAATTTTTTAGAATTATTTTGACAAATGAATATTTTTTTAATGAATTCAAAAAATCAAAGTAATTTATTCAAAATCAAATCAAATAGTTTTTTGCTAAAAAATTTGCTAAAAAACAATATTATTGGAATAAATTAGTAAGTTTATTGAATTAAATTTTATTTTATTATTCTATACTTTTGCAATTAATAAATATGCTTTAAAATTTATATTAATATAGTGTATAGACGATACAAATAATGAAATGTAAAATCAAATTGTAATTTGTAAATATATTGTATAATTATTTCGATTGTCATTTAAATAATTTTAAATAAATATTATTTAGGAATTAAATATTTAGAAAATTAAATTATAGAATTTAATATACAATATATTTTTAAAATATTCATATAAATATTTCAATCATTTTAAAAAAACATAACAATTGAAAGAAAAAGATGAATTATATTTTCATTTTCTGAAATTGCCTCCGGGAATGAACCATTGTTCATGCTAAAAGCGCCTGTTCCATAAACTGTTAATATTGCAAATTAATTCAAAATATCAAAACAGAAGCTGATGAATCAATAGTTTGTTCAAGCTATGTCAAATAACATAAATTCAGCCAAGATATGATAGTAATTGCCATTTAATTGCCATCAACTCTAATTAACATTATAAAATAATTACAATTTACCATCGAATATTTCCCCGAAAAATTATATTTCCTAAAATTCATATCTTTGTTAAATTTAATTTATATTGTGATATTTATAATATTTAATATAAAATATTTATTCTTTTTTTGCTAACGTATATTATTTCTTCTTCAAATTAAAATATCATGTTTCGGATATCTTATCGTTAAAAAAAGTATTTCAGTATTTCATTTTGCTTTTCCACGTATAAACTCTCGCTTTATCAGTAACACTAATTACTATCCATGCTAATTAGCAATTCATTTTCATCCATTTTCAATATCGTTTCATCGAGATACCGAGACATGTGAGAAACACACATTCGAGCAGGAAAATTCGTTCGAAAATGAAAATATTCCAGTTACTGTTCTCTGTTTTCCATCGAGAAATACATTCGGCAGAAGCTTCCCCACAACCTTTTTCAGGGAACGATCGCGTGCACGGTTACGAGGACGATCGCGTGGAAAACTCGAAGCTCGGAAAAACGTTGCATCGGATCAACGGAAGGTTAAAAGGCAATTCGATGGAATTGTTCTCTCGTTGTTCGAAACGGTGCACAAACACGCGTGAGAATGGCTTCACGTTCCCAACGTCGAACGATTCATTGGCCGACACGATTATCGCTGTCACGCTTCGATTCCCGCGCTCTCTGGAGTTTTCTCTTTGAAGCTTCGAGAATTTGTAAGTCCTTTCTGCCATCTCTATTCTCCACAAACGATTTATAGAGACGATAAGTTTGTTTTAGAAAATGATAGGTGTTATAAAGAGTTCTGATACTTTTGTCTTTTATAATGATATAGATCCAAGGAATATCAAGTTATATAAGCCTCTATTTTCTATTAAATTTTAGGAAAAAGGTAGAGTAAAGTACTTTAGATATGATGTAGAGCAGAGGTTAACTCAAGTTTGATTTGGATATAATAAATTTAATCCAAATCTTTAGATTTGATATTTTAATCCAAATCAAACTTAAATCTAGATCTATTAAATTTAGGTTTAATCCAGTTCTAGTGTATGCTTATTATTTTCATTTGTTAGACCCAATTATTTTCATTTATTAGACCCAATTCATTTAAAATTGGTATTCAAGAAATATAATATTTTATTCTTTTCCAAAATTAATAAAAATTTAATTCAAATTTAATTTAATGCATATTATTACAATCTAGATTTAATCTATAAATAGATCTTAAGGAATTGATATTATAACCTATATATAATTTACTAATCCAGTTGTAACTGTACTGTAACTTCATATTATTTAGCCTAATTTCTTGATTTCTAATGTAATTTTAACATATATTGATATTAAATTTTCAAATTATTCTTAATAATTATTTTCCAGTTAATTTCCTGTTTGATTTCAGATACGATTGCGTTGAGGATGCTGGAACTGGTGGTACCGCAGCACGTAGTCCGTGGTCAAAATATCAAACTAGAATGCAACTTCAATCTGGATGGGGAAACGTTGTACTCAGTGAAATGGTACAAAGACGGAAACGAGTTCTATCGATACGTACCACAGGAAAGGCCGCCTGTGCTCGTTTTTCAGCTGCCAGGTGTCACGGCGAACGTAAGAATCATATTGTATTGATTTTTTTCCCTTGTCTCGTGCCATTGCACCCCCTTACATCGTGGTATTTTCTATTTAAAGATCGTTGCTTCTCATTTTTATTGCGTATCATTGCCCGGCTTCCTTTTAGACCTGTTTCCGGTGTATCTAATTTCACCAGAATTTTTCGTATCTGAAATTTCTTTTATCTTTGGCGAATAGAATATAGAAACGTCAGAAATGTAGAAACATCAACTTTCCATCTAATTCTATCCATATTATTATATTATGGAATATTTTGGAACGCTAATTTTCTAAAATTCTGAAAATTAGAATTTATTAATATATTTATTTTATTTTTTTATTAAAAAATAAAAGTTTATATAATTTTTTGACAAAAATTAATTTTTTTAGAAAATATATCTAAAATATCATATTGCTATTTTAATGAATATTAAATTTTTATAGTCATATGAAAATATTAAAAAAATATAAAAAATAATGGATATAAAATTAAATAATGTATTAATACTAATAAATAAATAAAATAATATGAAAATATTTTTTGTAATTGTAAAATTATATAAATATATAAGTATTTAATACAAATATAATACTAACAGATTAATAATATAATAAAACTATTATACCATAAGATTAATGTTTTTAATTAAAAATAATTTTTTAGCAAACATATAATGTTACTAGGAAGAATTCACTAATATATAAGAGGTTAGAATAGTTAAACGATTCGAGGAATGGTATAAGTTTAATTAATTGGTTCAAGAAAATACAGAGAGAACCATTTTCTTTTCTAGATTCACAATTCAACCGAAAGATCGGTCGTTCTCCATTCTGTGAATTTAATGAGCACCGGAAGATACAGATGTGAAGTGTTAGCCGAGGCGCCATATTTTCAAACGGTTTCCGATCACTCGGACATGCTGGTAGTGGGTAAGAAACGTTTATAAATTGTTGCATTGGTTGATATTTCCTTCACAAGCAGGAAGTGTTTTTTTTTCAACCCAACAAAAATACCAACCATCTTTTCTCTGTTGAACCTACTGTGACAGATCCATAGAGATTTACCATTAGTTCCATTCCATTTACCATAGAGAAAAATAAATCAATTTTAAACTATATTTGTTTCTTTCTTAAAAAAAAAAAAAAAAAGATTTATCTTTATATTGTGGAAGAAAAGTTAATATAATTTTAAATAATTTTAATAAAAGAGCATCATTTTAATAGTTAAAATTAAACAAGATTAATTAAGTTGTTTGAATTCAGATTTTATATTCTGAATTTTAATATTAAATTTAATATTAATTTTATTTTATATTACCATTAATCATTTTTTTTTATAGTATAGTTAGTAGAAATTGTAAAATTTTATTCCATTTTTAAAAAAAAATTATGCACTTTTCTAAATTTCAAAATAATTGCACAAATTGCACACATTTACCATTCAAAAAATAAAAGAAAGATTTTAAAATGATAAAATAATGATTTAAAAATTATAAAATAATTTAAAAACGAAAGTATCAAAAAGAAAAAACTAAATTAATAGTAATAACTCTTTGAAATAATTTTTTGTTATTTCTTCATAATTTTTTCTCATTCTTATAATTTTAATAGTAAAAAGTAGTTTAAAAGTAATTGTAACGAAAAATTGTAACAAATTGCAGCTCTACCGGAAGACGGTCCCATTATCACTGGTAGACCAGGAAGGCATCGTTATCAGGTCGGTGATGTGGTTCGGTTCAATTGCACTTCGGCGAAATCGAAACCAGCTGCCATACTCAGCTGGTTCATCAACGGGGAGCCTGTAAGTGACTTAAAAATGTGACGGTGTTAAATCGTTCACGGTTGTCAAAGTGTTGTGAAATTCTGTGACATTTCTTTTATCCTTACTCTTATCCCTGTAATTGCACCAGTCAAGTTCAAATTCTTCCATTATCCGTTATTCTTGCCCTTACCACAAGTATATCGATTTTCAGAAGAACAAATATAGCGTGATGTTGCATCAGGCAACGATGTTGCGTTAATTGGACGAGCGATGCGGATCGTTTAAAGCGACTAATTGAAGTGTTATAAATGGTGTGGTAGCGTTGTAAATTCATTCCATCAGAACAACACCATTTATGGATACCATTATATGCGCTTATATGATTACTTGGAAATAGAGATATTAAGAAAAAATTCTCACAATTGCTTGAAAATATTATAATTTTTTAAAGATTATGAATATAAGATATTCATTTTTATGTTTAAAGAGAGATTAAATATGAATTTGAACAAAGAGAAACAATTTTTTTTAAAAATATCAGTTTAAATTTCTATAAAAAGTTAAATGATTAAAATATTGAAAAAATTGTATTCTTTACGTTGCAAGAAATTATGTGCCCAATATTTAAATAAAATGGGATAACTTCGTTAAAGTCTTAGTCAAAGTTTCAAGTTCTTATCTCCTCGCATTTCTGTCAATTTCCTTGCGCAGAAAGACAAAACATGCTTATCTTAACTTCGACTAATTTTATGATCTCTACGTATATCCCATGTAATATGACCCATATTATTTAACCCGGATATTCTTGTTCATCACTTTTCAATAAATATTAAACATAAATAATTTAACACTTCATTCAATTCGCCATTTTCTTTGATCTGAATTCAAAATCTCTCTACGAAAAGAATAGTTTTTATAAAAATCTTTTATAGTCATATAATAGATTCTTTATCGTCTGTTCTGTTAATAATTATCCAATCCAGATTTTGGTTAAACATTTGTTAATAAATTATTTCTCTCCTCTTGCATGTCAATTATTTTTTCAAAGTCTGTTGAAGCGCAATCCAACTTGATCACGTGTTCAAATGTGACGAGCAAAATCACAAATGCTTTTATTTTTCTTAAACATGTAATATATGAGAAACAACTTTTTGGTCTCATTTTTTCCATCTTTCTGTTTTTTTTTTTTTTTTTTTTTTTTGACTCAGGTTGACACGCAATACTTAAGAGGGCCTCACATCACCGAGGTGGATCGCGAGGGTTTGGAAACGGCTGTGCTAGGTCTGGAGTTTCGTCTGCGTACGAAGCACTTTAAGAGGGGTGATCTGAAGATCAAATGCCTGGCAACGATAGCGACTGTATATTGGAAATCGAACGAGCTCAGCATAGAGGGTGAAAGGCCCCTCAAGATGCCCGTTATGGAGAGCAGGGAGACAAGGGCGCAAGGCCATACGCATGCGGAACATATCTTAGGGGGTAAGAAAATGATACATATAAATATATATGATTGATTTTCAACTCTTCTTGTATTATATTTTAATACGTTTATGACGTTATGATTTGAAATGGACATCTCTAAGACACGTGCTGTCTGGAATATATATTTAAATTATCCTGTATGATATTTCTCAAAGTAAAGTCATAAAAAAGTTATTCCTCTGGACGAAAAGCATCAAAAATGTAGAACGACAGTTTTTTCGTGGAAGCTTCTATTCTGAAGGAAAAGCACTTTGAAGAGATCGCTTAAGGACGCGTGCACTTGGCGGAGGAGATTCAGTGGTTCTCATTTTTCATTTTATATGGATCCTATAAAAAATATGTTCAAAATAGATTAATTATATGATTTATTTATTATGAAAATTAATATATATCGATAAAAAAAGGTTTTGTTAATAACAAAAATCATAGTTGATAATTTATCGATTATTAAAGAAAGATATTATAGAAATATGAAATTCTTTCCAATAATATGAAAATCATGATATATCATTTGAAGTAACCCTCATACAATAAATTTATGGATGATAATAATTATACCAATTTTTCAATATGAATATATGAATATATTTCACATTTATATTCTTTAATAATATATTTATATAATAATATATAACTTATTATTTCATTAGATTGTAATAAATAATTTTATATTCATATAAATATCACATATCATAAGATACTTACTAATAAAAATTATATATTAGTAAAATTTAAAAATTAAAAAAAATTATATATAAATTTAAAAATTTGTTATATTCAAATTTAAATTTGAATTAAAATGGTAATTTAATAATTTCAAAATAATCTTAATTATCTTAAATTTTTTAAAATATGTGTTAATCTATCTTCAGTTTCAAATGTTCCAATATTTTCCTCTGGAAAGAAAAATCTATAAATGATCCCAAACTACTGAAACATTAATCGTCAAGATCGATGCCAAGAAAGAAAAATCCATCTATCCACGTAGAAATATGGTTAAAAAAATTGTGACAACGAATCAGAGACATGTTCGTTTGCCGACAATTTGCTGACTTATGGATGCATACGTGATGTCAGTAAACTTGTGTGTCAGTAAAAACTGTGAATGCAATTTCCTCGCCAATATCGATTGAATTAAAGCCACGATATGTTTCAATTTTTTCATAACATTTTTTTTTATCTTTTTTTCTTTATTCAATACTACTTTTAATTTATGTTTCAGGAAGCGGAAGCAACATGTTAGCACCATGCATCTTCCTTCTGATGACAAGTATATTGATTCTACGATAAGAAGACTCAAGATGTGGTGCATCGTCCTTTTCGTGCTCATCCTTTTCAGGTCTCCTCAAATCGTGACATGTGGAGATCTCTGGTGTACTAAATTATCCGTGTTGTTTCTATTTTTTATAATCGCAGTTAGTGAAGTTAGTGAGAACATAGACGAGAGAATATACTTAATAAAAATATATGTCAGTATGTTATAAAGTTAGAGAATGAAAAGACGGGTGTTGTAAATTCGTACTTGCTGAATCACTTTATAAATCTCTGTGCATCTTCCATCAATTTGTATACTTTCGATACTTTTTCTTTATATACTGCCTCTTTGTACAAGCTTGATATATCTCTGAAAGTTTTTAAATTTAAATTCTAAATTTTAGAATTTAAAATATTTTTATAGATTTAATTTAAAATCCTTAAATTTGAATTTTGAAATTCTAGATTTTTATATATAAGATGCATAGAAATTTAAGGATTCATTAAATATATCATCATATGGTTACTTGAAAAAAAGATTTTATTCAATTGTTGATACAAGAAAACAAAGTTTAAAAAACAAACTCGATTTATAAATCTATGTTTGTATCTTCAGATTCTTGAAATTGCCGCTCTATGTACTTTTCTTTCCTTCTCTTTTATTGTCTTTTATTGTTAAGGAAATCACAAAATGAATGAACAAATAATAATCAATAACAATGAACGAATGAATGAATGAACGAATGAATGCTGAGCATATTTATATTCTAATTGTACACGAGTGTTTCTATCGTCCAGTTGCATGAGAGCAAAAAAACATTTTAATCCGGTGAGAGTGTTCTTGACATAGCTTTTATCAATCTAGTCGCTATTAATCAACTGCAGAGATATGTATGTTATTCTAGAAATTATTGTGAATCGTGTGTATGTGTGTGAATGTAGAGTGTATTTTACCAAAGAATATTTTACGCTAAATAACATTCCTAATTGTTACAAGTGAAATACATAGAGTGAGTTGGAAAACCACTCTTTGCATATCGTATTTTACTGTAAGAATGCACACTGTACATATGTACATAAATTGAACTTTTATCTTTAATTTAACGTTCTGATAAATAAAACGGCGTTTACATCGATGGATCAGACAAAAATTTTAGTAATTTAGAAATAGCTTTTTAATTGTAACTTTGTATGCGTGCGTGTGGGTGTATATATTACTTGTATCGCATATAAATTAGAAAAATCATAATGTGGAAGTATTGAAGAGGCATCTTTCGGTAAAAAATTGATGCCGCTTTTTTTGAGATTTGAAAGATTTATCTGGTGATTTGGCAAAGAAACTGGAAATCTTTTGCTCCCCAGGATTCCTTACGTCTTCCATTTCTTCCCATTCAACGGATAAGGCATCTGATTCCAGAATCTTTTCAGCGGTAGACCAGCTGAATCTGACTATACGCGGAAACCCAAATACGGGATCCACATTTTCGGACAGCCATTTTTTAGTCTCTGGATCATTTGGATATCCACTTCCGTATTCTGTCATTATCGACCCTTCGAGAAATTGCCAAGCTCTTATAGCATGATCACGAGAGACTTTAGCGCAAATACTGGCAGCACTGACAATAGGATACGTAGAGTCGGCCTTCTTCGCGACTGTTATCTTTATATCTGGAAAAATTTGTTCCAATTTGGCTTGATACTTCTCTGGCTTACCTATCGTGTCTACATAGATCTCCGTGATCCTTGCACCAGCTTCAATCACTAATTTAGCTAGCTCAATCGCGGAATTCATAGACACCTCGTTCAGAGAAGTTTTTACACGACGATACATGCTATTTGAAATAACATTAGGAGATATGACATCCACAGCCCAACCTATTGTCTTGTATTGTTCACAAATTTTATCGAAAATTGTATCTCTTTTTTCCTCTGTCAAACTCTTGGAGTCAGCACAACCTAGATCCACGAGAAGCCGTTTTTCGGATAGAGGTGCGTAAGAAATTCCATAAACCATGGGCCCAAGGACTGGCCCACGTCCAGCCTCGTCGATACCAAGCTGACACGGTTCATCCTTACATATTTGTGGTACCTAAGAAAAATTTGAAATGGAGAAGATGACATTAAACATACATTTTGTTTGAAAAATTATTCACGAATGAATATTAATTAGAAATGTATTATTGAAAAAATCAATGGCTTAACAATTAAATAATATTTATTTGTAAAAAAGTTTATTTTATATTCTTATATTAATATAATAGAATATATATATATATATTATATATATATATAGTATATTATATATATATATAATATAGTTATTTATTTGCTTTTTTTCAATCATTTTTTATGAGATTCTATAAAATTTAATCATTTTTATAAATATTTTTAAATATTTTATATATTTCATTAATGATATAACTAATTTATAATTTTATATTTGTAAAAGAACAATTAAAAGTTATAACAGTAGAAAGTTGCATACTATTTGAAATAATGTTTATCATGTTTTTAATATTTATTAAGAAAAAATCAAACTATGTTCTAAATTTTATCAATACTTAATAACCTCATATTATGTTGTCATTTTAGTAATATTTCAAAAAACTAACAATTGAATTAAATGAGAAAATAAGAAAAATAAGAAAACAAAAAATTTCATTGGAATAAATAAAATATATTCTTTTTTTTTATATATATATGTGTGTATATATTTACATATATATATACATATTTACCTTTGACAAGTGAACTTTATTGTTGCTGTGATCCCAGGCTTTAAAATACGGGGTTAGATCATCTCTGCAGGTAATTTTAATATCTTTAGAATGATCAATACAAATTTCGTCCAATAATTTTGTCATTTCTTTAACATTACTCATAATATTTGTTTTGTTCTTCTTAATGTTTATGTGTTTTTTATCAGTCGAAAAATGTATAACTTAACCTCAAAATAAAATATTAACATTTAGACTAACCGCCAAAATTTATGACATGAGTATCGATAAATCGTATCGAAGTATAATAAATGATTTTTTGATACAAGTGAACATCGTTTTCTTAAATAGTAAAAGAATAATTAATAAAATTAAAAAATTCACAATGTTTCGAAATATTTTATAAGAATTTAATAAAATGATTGATTAAATGTTTAAAAAGAGAAGAAAAGGGAAATCTCGATGACACGTATCTATCGATAAAGAACGTTCAGTATCGACTTCTGTATTTGCACGTCTAAGGGTTTCTGACTACCTGTGTGCATGTGTACGCGTGTCCTCGGTAGAAATAGTTGATGACGCCGTGTGTTAGTAATATCGTGTGTCGCAAAATATAACCTCACAATAAAATGCTCGAATCCTTATCGGTGTCATTAAAGGTCCCGTTCTTGAGAAGAATTTGATTTTACACATTCGTTTTGGTTTACGGACGCTTCGGCGTGCACATTACATCATGAAAGTTATCGTGAAGAAGCTTCAAGGAAAAGAATGCGTTGTTGACGTGAGTACTCAGCACCTTGGATTCTTTTTTTTTGTATTTACAAGAAACGTTACACGATAAATTTTTTGTCAGCCGCTGACGATGTTTCTAGAAATTTGTCAGATTCAAAGATGGTATCTTTTCCATATTTTAAAATAATCAGTTAATTTTGATGTCTTTTCACATTTAAAATGGTTTTAATGCTGCTTAAATACATTTTATGGCATGTTGAAATTTTATTAAGTAATTGTTTATTGTAATAGATTACACCTTCGGATACAGTTCTTCAGTTAAAGCACAAAGTCAGCGATCTTTTGGGTATAGATGTTCCACATCAGAGACTATTGCTTACGGGCAAAGCATTAGCTGGTGAGATTCAAACTACAAAGAAAATATTAGTTAATTTTTTTAGATTAACAATTTAATATTTTGATGAAACAAATTTTCAGATGAAAATCCACTGAGTTTTTATCCAGGAATCAAAGATGGAAGCAAGTTAAATCTTTTGGTTATTAAAAAGACAGAAGAAGGATCTAGTGAGGGAAAGGCTTCACATAGCAAGTCTGGCATGTATCTCTTACGAGATGAAATTTCTAGAGTTCTGAGGCATTATTATACAGAATCAGAAACAGAGTCAATAATCAATGAATTGATAAAAGACCTAAAGAATAAAGTGAATAATCTTAGTTATGATGACTTAGAAAGATTAGCAACTGCACTTCTTCAGGACCAAGAGAATATAGCTTAAGAATAAACTTCGGTTTTTCAATTTCTCACTTATTATTTGATTATTGTAATACACTTTTATTTAATTAAAAAATGTTGCCTCATTGTACCCTAATAACCAGTAGTATATTTTAAGTAAAGGGAAAGGTGTGCAAAAAAACAATACAAATGTATTAAAAGGTCGATTTTATTAAATCATACACAAAGTAAATAATTTAAATTGCACTTCAATAAAAATTAGATGGTTTTAAGGATCGGCCAAATCCAATTGACGGAAATATCTCGCAACTAGACATATAAATAAATTCAGTGCTCCTATTTCATGTATTTCCAGTTTCTTCTAAAAAAATAAACGAAAAAAAAGAATAAAAAAGTAGACACAATTAAAATTTACAAGAAATGACCCAACTTCGGATTATTGATTTTTACGAAATTTTTAAAACAAGTTATTTTTCGTTTTGCATTTGTTGATAACATTAGAAAAATAAAATAGAAAAATAAATAATTTTTTATTTAAATTTATTAATAAGTGCAAAATATAAAGTAGTTTGTTGAAAATTTAAATTCAAAATCAAATTATTAATTTTTATGAATAAATTTCATTTAATGCATATGGAAATTTAATTTAAATCAGAATTCTGAAGTTGGAATCTTCTGCTTGTTAAATGGTGAATTAATTAAAAAAAAATCTGTAAACAATTTTTATGTTTCATTTTAATATAAATGATGAATTTTTTTTGAACTATTATTTTAATTTTTAATTTACTTCCTGATTAATGTCAATGACAAATTTAATATACAAATATGCAATAAAATTGATTTGTTAAAAAATAAAAAATATTGCTTTTCTAATATTCTTTATTACCGATTTTGCACGCATGATTGAACATGTTCTAGCCAAAGATCTTAAACAGGAACATGTATCTGGAGTTAGTGGCATTTGCAGAACAACTAGCAATGCATATATCCATTGACCCAATTCATATTCTATCTTTTCCAGTGTTTCAATGTGTTCCACTAAATATTCTAATATTTGTTCTACTTCTGGATGATTTAAACAAAAGATGATATCCAATGTTGGAGCAATTCTTGTTTTTTCCTTATCATTACTTGAACAAAATTTGATCCAACCTTTTTCATCATCAATACTTGGCTGTAAAATTAAGATTAACATTAAGGCAAATATATAGCAAACATTCAAAAAATTTTAATAAATACCATATCAATCTTTGGACGTTTCCATTTACGTTTTAATGATTGAATTTCATTTTTCAATTGACTTATATATAATCTGATATTGGAAAAGTCTGATACTTGATATAACTGCCAATCAAGCGAAGGGCCAAGCCATGGTGGTGCCTCCATACAGCCTGATAACTTATAACGTTGCGTTTACATAATTATTATATATGTTGTTTAAATTCTAACAAGTGTAGAATTCTAATTTCTCGTATAAACGATTGTAAAACATCGTTTGCAAACTTACAGGTTCGACATCAATTGTAGGTTTCCCAAAATGTTTCCGATCAATGTCGGCTACTACAATATCAGCACATTTCTGCGCTTCTATTCTGTAATAATATCATAAATTTAATTATTCGTTTTTTGTTAATTGTTTAATCTTTTACTTACACTACTCTTTTAATGTATTCTTCTCCGGAAGTTGGAGGTAAGGATAGGTTAAGATCCTCATCAATTTCTCCAACAACGAAAGCAGGTTTTGCTAAATAATCTGTCATTTTTCTTATTATTTTTAAATAATTATTAAAATTATTTATTTCAATCTATAAATAGGTTATATTGTTTCTTTCAGATGAAGTTATTTATGGTCACCCCCTCTATGTAAATTTAATACAAAGTTTTCATATTTCATATTCTTTTCATATTTCTATGATGCAAGGTATTAATTAGGAAAAAAATATTCAAAGGAGACATATTGAATTTATGCATCTGAATAAAATAAATAATAAAATAAATAAAAAAAATTAATCTGCCTAATTAAATATGTAAACTATATTTAGTATTTATTTAGCGCCATCTCTTTGAAAAATCTTCAAACTTGTAAACTATTATCGACAACAGAATATTATTAGTAGAATCTTACAATATAAATTTAAAAATCGATTAATAAGGCTATTTCTTGAGTGCTTAATATTTAAAAACAGGATAAACTAAAATAAGAGTTCAGTGTCATTTTTGAACACTATATTTTGATTTATCTTTAATTTTTATTCTACCTTATCCTTTAAATAGATGTTTTTAGTTTTCAAGAGATGGCGCTGCATATCAATTCTTATCCTATCTATTTTTTTGTGTTTCATTTATGGCACTCTGGAGATGGCGCTGATTTCCATATTTTTACATTATCTCTGTCTTTTTCTCTCTATTTACTCTCTTTGTCTACATTTTCATAAAATTATTTAAGAAATAGCACCAATTGATTAGTTTTATGATTTGTCTTGTTAAAACTATTCATTACAAATTTTAACAAAATTTATATATCGCCGGGGATCTATATATTTATATTTATAATTTTGATATATATTTTATATATTTTTAATATTTCTATATGTCATATTATATATTTATTTTTTTGTATTTCTATATATTGTATTGTACATAATAACAAATATAAAAACTTAAAAATATATAATATTATATTATAACATAAAATGTAATAAATATATTATTCGATAAGTAGTATAGATCAACCATTATTTCATCAAGCACTATAAATCAACTATTGTTGGGATAAATAATATATATGTATAAAAATACAAAAATATATATATATATATTAAAAATATATATAATAACAGAATAAATACAACTAGAATGAAAGAAAACATCGCGATAAATATTAAAAAATGATTTTCACTATTATTCACCATCTCTTCGTGAAATAATTTGCCTTCAAGATATCTTAAGAAAGCCAACCTATGGTTTATAATCCATCCTGTATTTCCATACAAATTAACGATACTTCAAGGCCTTGAAACGAAATTTCTGGCGGGATAGGATCTTTGGTGGGATAACATAAAAAGAGAGAGAAAAAGAGAAAGAAAAAGAGGTTGCGCCTCTTTCACGGCACAAAGGGAAAGCCGGCTATTTGTCTGCCTTCCCTTGCTGGTCTCTGTTATTAAAGTCTTCGTGTCTTTATTTCACTGGGCCATTGTCGAGGTTGGGAAAAAGCTTGGCGAAGTTTCTCTCCAGTTTGATAGCCCCAAAACAGAAACGGGAATTTCAGACGCCTTGTCTTTTTCAGAAATAAGTTTAGCCTGCCAGTGTCTTTAACTCACTAGAAGCTCGACGTTTTATGACTTCCTTTTTATCTCTGCAATTTTTATTATTTCCTCTCATGGTATTTTTAGTTACACTTGATCATATTACCGCATCTTGTACTGTATTTTTGCGTTGTGTATCTTTAAAAATAAAAATAATGAAATAATTAAATAAATGATCTTGCTCCTTTATGTTCTTCTATTAATTTTTGGAAATTATTATCTTTGTGATAATAATAATTCTAAAATACATTTTTGAAATATTGTGTTATTATTCTAATAAGCTTTATGCTTTTTTTTTAATTTATCAAAATTGAATTTTCTAAATGAATGAAGAAAATTAGAGAAAAAATATTTTTGAAATTTTATTATTTAATTAAATTTCTTAATTTAAGTAAGATTTAATAATTAAATATTTAAAAAATATATTGTTATAACAATTAATAAAGTGATTCAAGTTTTTTAAGATCTATAATATAAAACATTGGTTCTTCCAGCGACCATTGTACGAAGAAAAAAAACTTGTCTGGATGCAAGAATGCGTTTCATTTGAAGTCATTTACACGGGTGGCCTACTTCCCAGCTTTTTGTACTAATATTACATTCGAGTTTTACGAGTTACATGAAAATAACCCGTTGTTTCGGCCAAAAAAAAAAGTATTGTTAAACCTCGACCAACAATCCACTCGATAATTTGGCCGATATAAAAAATTCTATTCTCTTCTCTCAAACTAGAAGAACAACGATATTACTGGATTATTGCTTCAAAGTGGCAGGATTTTTAGAACTTTTAACTTTTGTACTTACTAATCTATCTTTAAACTTTTTTTCAGTCATAAACAATAAATATCTCTAAAATTAACTAAAATCAAAAAATGTCTTTTAATCTTATTTTAAAATTATAATCATTGTTTTTCTTATATATACAATATATATATATATAAGAATTATATTATAAAATATTAATAACAATTAAGAAAATTATTGAAGAATGTAAGTAATATGATTTCTTAGAATTCGTAGAAATTAAAAAATTAAAATTAGAGATAGAAAAGAGCTAACAGATTCTTCTCGTTTTACAACTTTTAATTATAATTGGTTCGATTTCCGTACTACCGGAGTTTCTATCCGAGCTTCGTTAGACACAGCTGTGGAACTGACAGTCGTAACATCGATTTTTTTCTTCTTCTTTTCACCACTTTCAATGTTCTCCTGACGTTCTTAATTAATGACAATGAGAACACATTGTTAGTTCTTCGACATGACAAGTTTCGCGACTGTCGTTTGCAAATTAATTTTCTTCTCTCTTGAAGATTTACATCAAACTATTTTCACATTGAAACAACGTTTAAGCTAATTGCACCCACATTTTAAATGTTTCATTAAAATCTAATTATGTATAATTATTATTATACATTTAAGTTTTAAAGATAAAAGTCTGATATTAAAATTTTAATCTTTAAATTTTCTTTCTTTTTTTTCTTCATCTATTATATCTAATTTGGATTTAAATACAGTATCTATTAATAGACACTTGTATAAATAAGTGAAACTCTATTTAAAAATTATCAATAGTAATATACTTTTGCTATAAAAAATATATAAATATATACTTTTACTATAGAAAATATATTTATTAGCAAATAATATGAAACTAATGATAATTTATTCCTTTTCTTAAAATTATTCCATGCAATTAGAGTTAAATATCCTGGCAGAGTAGAGGTAATTTCCTAAGGTATCAAGAGGAATGCAAATGAATCTTCTATTTTATGTTGATGACCCTCTAACCCTCTTCCCACGAATCGCGGCAGCCAAGGAACTAGCATTTATGGCGTTTATCAGTACATCAGCTGGTATCGCGCACTCTCGTTAATGAGAATTATGTCAAGGAATCGTATCGATTAAAGCTTAGCCCAGATACTCGACGAGGGAGTGTCGCTTCATTGATTTACTATCATGCGTTGCCTATCAGATTTGCCAGTCAGATGACATTAGATCTTATTTCTTCATCGTATCCCTGTTTCTTCATTGCTAATGCAACATCACTGAAATAGTTGAAGAAGTTAAATTGATATAACAAGTTTGTGTTTCCTTAAATGAGAATTTCTTCTTAATACAAAGTTTAATTCAAGACTTGATACTTGTTTCTATTTTCTTGGTTTTATTTTTCTTTCACTTTAGTACAATTTAGTATTGAAGTTCTTCTTTATTTTTGAAGGGGATTTGATTGACATTGGGGAGAAGATCGAATCCATAAAGTTTATACTTTAATTGCATTAAATTGCAGTTACTTGAAATTCATCTAAAAAATGCAAAACTGAAATAATAATATTTTAATTTATTGGATTAAGAATCATATTTTTAAAATTATATGAAATGTAATATGCAATTATATTTCTTGAAATAGATCTTTGATCAGAGGAAGAGATGGGAAAAAGTCAGCTCGATTCTCTTAATTAAAATACGTCAGTTACTATCTTTATTCAATAAATATAATATTACATTGTAACATAAAGAATATCGTGGTGTATAATTGTCCTCGTCGGCTGGACAACTCGCAAGTAATTATTCTTGCGGGCAGTCCTACCAAATTTTCAAATATATCTCTATATACGTGTATTACACATGTAAATAACACGTGCATACGTACACGTATGTATACATATACCATCTTTAATATAGATCTTTCTTCTCTAGAGACAGCACAAACATGTAATATATTACAATATCATTACAAGGACAGTCACGGATCTCCGGCGATCGTTTTTTTTCTTTTTGATCTAATTTCCCCGGTATTCCAACGCGAATCTTCTGATGGTCACGTATTTTATTAAAATTTAATATTTTTTACTTTCTTGAGTTGGCCTATTTAGAAATAGGCAGACTCTTCATAAATTAAAATATTTTTTTTGAAGTTGATATTAAAATCTTTAGAAAAAAATTTTGATAATAGTAATTTTTTTAAAAAGATATTTAAAAAATTCAAACAATAATTATATATATAATATCTTAATTTGTATACAGTATTAAAACTTAATTTATATATTTACAATTTTTATAGAAATATATAGTTAAGAATATAAAGGCATAAAATAAAATTAAAAGTTAAGCGTTTTTTTTCATTTTTTGTTTTCCTCTGGTTTTCAACTTTATTAAAAGTTGATTTTAACTCCATTAATGTATCTTGTTTACATCATTAAAGTCGTTGACAATTCGAATTAAAAAACAAAAATCTCAGTAAACTGAGCTTAATTGTATCTGTATTATCATTAAGTTGCATTGTTTGCATTAGGATTCCCTTGGAAAATAAAATTGCCAGAGAGTTAAAAATTCTAAAAATTTAAAATAATAATTAAAATAAACTTTTATAGTTCTATAAAATTAATAATTAATAAAATAAAATAATATATTAAAACTTATTTTACATATTTCATTCTAATAATAAATGCTTTATCTAGACATTTTTTGATAAAATTTGTATAATTAATATTCAACAGATAAAGTTAAAATAGTTTAACAATTGAATAACAAATATTTAATTTTATTCCTCAATTTTAAATTAATTTATTGAATTCGTCAAGGGAAACCTTATAGATTAAAAAGAGCCTAATTTTTTCTCTGGCCAAGAAATATGCTTCACCTATAGGTTCTAAGAAAGTGACACAGGATTCGCATGAAATCCGTTTGATACTTTCTATTCCGCTAATTAATCTAGTATTTACACAAATCTGTCATACAGCGGACGCTTGATCGAATCTTTTCGCCTCTCTAGCCGGATACGCCTTAGCAAAAGTAAAAAATAGGTACTTTCCAGCCTTTAGGCTCAACTAAATTGTGTCCCCGCTAGAATTGGAAGAGCGTTGGAAGTCACCAGTATTTTCTGGTTATTATTTTCTCTTTATAATTCTGCCTGCTGAAGGAAGAGAGAGTCTTTTCGTATAAGATTTTGCATATGAAAATAGGTATATACCATTTACATTATATATCTCACGCTATCACAATATACGGTCTAAGGTAAAGTCCTGGATTGATATGTACAATATAATATATTATTTATAATATTTCACATGGTGATCCATTTGGCTTGAGCATTTTATATATTTTTCGGGCAAGTCACTTGTTTTTGTGGAGCAAACATTATTGTCCTGTTATAAGTGACCAAGAACTTCACAAGAATTTTAAAGATTTGAGCTTTGTAGACTGTTCAACATTTGCAATGTTATTTTTATTAAAAAGATTATTATTATTTATAAAAAAATATCAATTGTCAAGATTTTGTAAAGTGTAAAATGTTATAATTTTAAAACAGAATAATTTATATAAAGAATTTTTTTTTTCAATAAACTATTTTTAAATTCTGCAAAGATATTTAAATGTTCAGGCTAAGTGGAGCACTTTATTTATCGTAATTCACAATTCCCGTACGCCTCATACGAACTGAATCTTTATTAGATAGATTACTAGTCTATAATATATTTTGATTGTTTAATTGCGTCATTGATCTATTTTGGCATGTTTCTAAAGCCTGATTTGCGTCAACAATTTCTTTGAAATATTTAAATGTAAAAATTGATTAGTATAGAGATAAACGATTTTATGAAGATCAGACTTCAGAGAACAAAGAATATGAAGAGTTTCTGTAGTTCGAGATATACGGGAAAGCTTGTGAATTAGAGAGAACATGAAGTCAGAAGACACAGCTGAATCTGTATAATTTCTTTTCTTATGTTGACTCTCCCTTCCTATCTTTGCTTGTCTAATTGGAAAACCAACTGAAAAATGAAACAGTACAGTATGTGATGACCTGGTGTGTGTATGTATGTATATGTACACTGGTGCAAACACAGTCAATTTCACCGTGGCGTCTAATATGTACACTGAATTGACCATGGAACACAAGGTAAAAAACGAGGGGCAAGAAGAACATGGTTTCAGCGCCATTTGCAGAATAATCCCCTTTCTGATTCTAGTGGATTGCACGAAGATCCGAAGAGGTAGCATCTGCTAGGGCAGTGTCCTGTTCAGAAGGCAAGTGAATGCTTCTGTTGGATTTAGGATCATTGGACAAAGTTCACGTTGAACGTTTCCACCTCCATAGGTTGTAAGTTCACCTCCTGAAGGCCATCTTTTAACCTCTGCTTCGTCTTGGTGCCAGTTAGCGAGGTTTTGGTCACGTTCAGATTTGCTAGTTTATAGAAAGATGTCCCCTGACCAATTTTCTCTGTTAGTGGACAGTGTTTTAAAGCAACATCAACTCCCACGGAGCAACTATAACCCTGTCTATGGAGCACCATCAGAGCACTATTCACAGGGAAATGTGGCAGTTTTTGATCATGATTGGTCCTAAGATTTAGCAAATGTAAATCACATGGAAAACTCTGACTAAGTAGCCTAACCTCTGGTACCATTGCTATATCGCCTTCTGTTCCATCCACCACAAAAATATTCACAGGATAATTGAGAGCATTGCTCAAATGATTAGCAAAGAGTGAAGGTTTGGAATACTTGTCCTTTTCCCCAATAATGTCTTCTAGCAATAACCAATGCTTAATGATAGTTCTTCGATTATCCAAAAGACCTTCACCCATTCCTCTGGAGTCATCATATAATGTTCTTCTGTCTAACATAACTTCTAACCATCCTGGTTGATAACTGGCTGCTCCTTGGCAGTGATTCACTAAAAG
This sequence comes from Apis laboriosa, assembly GCF_014066325.1. NCBI lineage: Eukaryota > Metazoa > Arthropoda > Insecta > Hymenoptera > Apidae > Apis > Apis laboriosa. The sequence continues at coordinate 574,522 of NW_025223501.1, forward strand.
AGTAAGTCTGTGATTAGTGTCTTCTATGTAGGCCATAGTAGTGATGGGAAAGTAATTGCCCTCAATGCCAATCCTATCTATCTTTGTCCTCTTGATCATCTGATGACCATTTAAATCTGTATAAAACTCTGGAGGATCTCCATTGAGTATGTCAGTCTGCAGTCGCATGAACATTTCTGTTTCACGATTTTTTGGAGGAGTTTCAAAGTCTACAATATTTCTCAAATAAATTGCTTCACCCAATCCATCATCTCTGTGGTAGATGGCAACATGATGAGTCAACAATTTCCCATACTCAACAGTCAACCTTGAACTGAGGCTTCCACTAACGATGTAAATCTTTTGATGAGGTGTATAAGCTTCTAGAACATCCTTATCAATATCACGAAGGTTAGGATCAGGCATGAACAAATAGGCTCCACTATGAAACTGTGCGGACGGATAGGCAGCGAATTGAATGGCACATTGCATGATTTTACCAGTCGCCTTTTTGGTTACTCTCTTTAAGAAACCAGTCTGACCATCAAACAATAACTTCATTCTTTGATTTTCCAATTGAACATCTCCTACTTGCATAGGCTTGATGGGAAATACATTGTCCTTGCCGCATCTACTGCAATATACTGTAGAAATAGCCTCCATGGGTACTTTATCAATTTGTTGAAGATGATAAGTAGCTATGGCTAGAGGTTTCAGTTCTACCACAAATAATAAAACATAGACATCATGAGTGATACTGGTTGCATTCATCACAGGAGCTATCTGATACGGAATAGGATTCTTTTGTGTGTCCAGAACTCTGATTTTATAAGAAGTGACTTTTAGACTGATTACCTCGTGTCTGGGTTGAGCCAAAGGATTAAATAATACTATTTTCTTCGTTTCCTGACCGTTAATTCCGATAGGTATCTTCTTTGGTAATTTCTCATAACTATCTCTGTCTGATTCAGCCAGAACATATACCGAATTAGGCTTACTTGGACTTCCAGCTAAAGATTGAATGGCGAAACTTTGCAGACTGGTCGTATCTGATATAGATTCAAAGAGTTTTAAAGCATAGTCTTTCATAACAAAAGATTTGGAGGTACCAGTAATCGCGTCGTGATGTTGGAATAAACCTAAATTTCTTCTAGCCTTCACCAGTTTTTCAAAATATGTTTCATACAACATAAAATCTTTTCCAGATTGTTTCGCCACATTTAACGCAATAGTGTAAAGAATCTCCGCTGATCGAAGGTTCGCTTCCAATTCACGATCTAGGATCTTCATATATGGCCTTGTGGTGAAATAGCCACTCCAATAGGCTGGCCTGCCTTCGCTAAAGATGTCAGAATATACGAAAAAATCACCCTTCAAGCTTGGAAAATTCTCTACGCGTTTTCTGATCTCATGGAAGTAGTCTTTAGGTGTACCAAATACTACTTCTGCATTATATTCTTCCTTTCTGCTGTTGATATAATCCATTAGAATCTTATAATTGGTATATTGTTGGTCCCACTCGATAGCATGATCGTACCTGCGAACAGACGAAAATAAACATTGTAGACATATATAAATATCTACGAATTATTAGATTAATATCAATCTTACTATCATTAAAGATAACTAAAGTCGAATTAATTAAAATTAATATAAACTTGCTATTCTGTATCTTATGTTTAATGTTTAATTAAATAATTTCTTACAACTTTTACATCAAATAAAATCAATTTTACCTGAAATCATCTCCAAGTGGCATTAGCACCACATTATGCATGAACAATGATCCAGTCCTAGAATACTGTTCCAAAAGCAATTCTGCCATCTGTTTCACGTTATTTGGAGTGATTTCTACTGCTCTGACTGAATATTCAGTATACTCTCCGCGAATCTTTCTGAAGTCGAAGTTGAGACAGACATGAGGATGTGGACCACAAGAATGCTTGATATTATAGATATCGAACGGTTGATTATGAGTCAGCATATCAGCTTTGCCAATCTGATCCCATGGTTGGAGCCAGATAAAATCGCCATATTGTTTTTTGGCGAACCATTGCTTCCAAGCGTAATGTATTCTCTGGATCACTGTGCCAGAAGCTCCAGATGCTTTCAGAAAGTAAGGTATAGTACCTCCATGACCAAATGGATCCACCGACCAACCAGACTCAGGAATGATGTCCAGATTCGTTTTCAGCCATTGATGACCTGCAATCAAAAGAACATAAACTAGGTCAATTAAAAATATACAATATAATATAGAGTTTAAGAAAGAGAAACAGAGATCTTTTCCACAATAATCAGCATCACTACGGAAATAATCGGCTTTTCTACTGTGTCGATATTGTACTGGCAATAGGAACCGGCCGTTTAATATTCTACGAACAGTAGATGAATCTTTTGAGGCTTTCACAGGTCTCATTAAGAGGCGTGGAGACACAAACCTTGTTCAAATCAAAAGGATCGATATGAGCAGCGTCGTTAAATTCGTGGAATGGTTGAGAGATCGTCTTTTGAGAATCGTTCGCTCGTGTTGTTGATTGCGAGACATTTATCACCGTGTAAATAAATATTCCTGGAGTTCATTTAAAACCTTATGCTTCACGAGAATAGGAATGGAGATTTCTTCTACGTTGAAAAACTAGAATCTGTGCACGATCTGAAAATTTTTTATCTCTATGATTGATTTTTGGAGTATTGTGAAAATGATTGGATGAAAATCTATGGAAAAGAGTAATTAATCGTACAATTTATATTTTAAAATCTAGAAAATTTTGTTTAATAAATGTAAATAAATGAGATAAATATCTTATTTTTTGAAATCTAAGAAACATTGAAATATTCAAAATTGCACCTTATTAAGAGTATTATTAGGAGCAATCAAGAATTTTATTGATATTTTTGATATTGTCGATCCAAACAAATTTAATCAGAGATTAAAAAAAGAAGATTAAAATTTCAGTAAAATTATTTAGAAATGATAGAAGACAAGATATGAAAGTTGATTTTATAGGTTATAGAGTATCAATAGCGGCCGCTAATACAAAACGCGATTTCTCATAGTAGAATCCTATTTCAATATGTGGTTGTAGTGGACTATGCTTAATCGATGTCTATTTATCAGTTCTCACCCACAGCACTCCTCGTAAACCAACCCTATATAAGCCCTATGTAACATGGAGTTAATCCACATTCATTGCCATAGGATAGAAACTGAATTCCGACTCCACGATGGTTGACTTAATGTCAATTTATATCCTGGAGTGGGATAGATTCTTATCTGAATCGACAGCAAAGTCTCTAGTAACAATTAGAATAACTAGAATTTTTCATATATCAATATTTATTTAAATTTATTACTTTCATAAAATAATTCATCATAATCAAAATTTATTTTGAATAGTTATACAGATATAGATATTAATATATATTAATGGTATATCTTTGAAGTCTATTAAGTCAATTTTAGAGTTCAAAACAAAAATAAAAATTTAAAAATATTAAATTTATTGAAATTTTTAAACGTTTTAAGTTGCATTAGATAAAGTGAAATAGAGGCAGAAAGCAGTATTGTGACAATAAACAAAGAGATCTTATAGATGAAACAAAATTCTTTAATTATTTTTATAAATAGAAAAATATAATATAATATTATAATATTATAATACTAATAGACTAACAATACTGGAAAAATTGTATTATATATATATATATTTAATGATTAAAAGCTCGTTTTTATTAACTATATAGTAAAAATTAATTTAAAAATTTTATATGTGAAAAGAATTTTTGTAATTATTTTGACAGACGAAAAAATATAATTGGCACTTCTAAAAATCGATAAAAATTCAAATTATTTCATAGAAAAATATTTGATCAGAAGAAAAAAATTATAAAAAAATATGTATACAATGCAGTAGTAGAAAAAAACGCAGAATAGGATACAACTTGTAATGATAGCACTGTATTTCTTTATTTCATTGTGGCATGGTTTCGATTTTTGTGTTTTCGAAGCTAGGAAAAACATATTTCCAGAAGTCTTTCTGGTTTTCTACGATAAACGATTATCGATCGAATCCATTGGAACAATCGCATATCGCTGATGAATAGAATTTTTTACGTGTAACATTCAGAATTGGCTAACAGAAAGTATGACATTTTTAATAGAAGAGAATAATTTTTTTTCTTTTTATTGTGTTATTCGAGTAATGATATTTGTATTTTAAATAAATCTAACACAAATCTCAAATTTTAATCAATTCTAACCGAATTTTACAAATATTTTAATCAATATTTCAACCTAACCTCGTAAAATTCAGTTACTTTAAAACTTTCAATTTCTTTTCATATGAAAGTTTTAAAGAAATTTTAATTTCAACGTAATATGATTAATGCAAAATTAAATAAATGAAATATAACGTTCTATTTTAGGAAATAATAATCTTGACTACGTTATTATTCGAGAGACGAACCGTGACAGCTCCAATTATCCCGCTAATGTAATAGTCGTTGGTGAAGTGTCCCCGAAATTTTCGTAGAACTGAATTCGTATTCAAAATCCTTCTCTACACACAACCAAGCAAGAGCATAACAACAACTACCAACAGATGCACTTGGTATATAGTCAGCCAACGATGTGCTAGTAAGTGTGCGTTAACACATACGCTATCCTATGGATTCAAGCCTCTCTACGAACTGCTTTTGGGCTAAGTACAACGTTCCTGCGGATTTACGTTAATGTCTCTGTCACATATCGATTTTGGCTTGTTCCTCTTGCAACATTAATCCTTTCGTGTCTATAGATGAGTAAGATGAATATTTAATTTAATATATGTATATAATATATTAATGATCATTTCATTTAATATAACTAATTCAAATAAAATAATTAATTCGATTTAATATGATGAATTATATCTGATTCTAATCTAAAAATAATTCAAACTTAAACCTAATTTAACCTGCTTCGGATTTAAATCTATTTTAATTTAATATTATAAAAATTTCATTCTAATGAAGTAAAAATCCAATTTAAATTTAATTTATTAACTTAACCTTTTTATTAATTTGCTTTTGATTCTAATTTATCCTAACCTAACTTTACATATATTCCAATAAATCTTACATTTCTGAATTCAAGATCATTTTAAAGTTATACATAAGATGAATTTACATTCTGCAACATATCTTCTACAAGATTTTAAATTTAATAACACGTATTATAATTTTATTTTATATTGAAATTCTTCTTCCAAATTTTTTACTTGTTCAAAGATATTGCAATAAAAATTCCTCTAATGCAATCTAATATTGAAACTGTTATCTGACAGATATCTTTTTCATTTTCCTATTTCGCAGCTGCGAACACAATATGTTTCCACGATAAAACCAAAACGATGAAACAGAAGAGAACTTTCCCGCGGAGATAAACGAGACACATACCTAGAGAACGTTCAGAAACTGGGTCAATCCGAAAGCATTTGGGTCAACCAGACGGAAGTCCCTAAGGGAAACACGATAAGGCATGTCTGGTGGAATTTATGTCTCGTAATTCGAAGACGCAAGATGGAATCATAGATTTCACTATGGATTACAGGTGGTTAATATTTGTTATTAATGGAATTAAATTTGATTTAACTGTTATTTTCAATAGTGATTTTCTAATTGTTCCACGCCTGACGGAATTCAATTTTTATAATATGAATTTACAACGTAGCCTATTGTTTCCAAAGAATTGCGACGATTTTCGATTACCATGTCATATTTATTCGTATTAATCCAATCGTTCATAAAAAAACAAGATATTATCTTTTTCGAAAAAATTGAAATGATTTTCTTGTTACCTCATATAATTATAATTTATTTTTCATTATGAATATAATGATTGAATAAAAATAAAAATTAATTTCAATACATCAAATTAATTTAACCTAATTTAATCGAAAAGAATCGAGTTGAATCGAATCAAATCGAATCGAATCGATATAATTGAAAACTTAGGAAAATATTTAATATAATATTTCAATATTTTGCATAAATCTTATTATTACGACAATATAAAAAATTCATGATTATTTAATTAATTGTTAAAAAAGACAAAACAAATATTCTTATTATATTATTTTATTATATTAGTTTTCTCCATGATGAAATGTTTCATTAACCTCTTAAACAATTATTAAAAACAACTCAATAGATCGAGAAAAAATATAGACCTCGTAGAAAACGAAAAAATAAAATAAATCCAATAAAAAGTAGAATTAAATTATACAAAATTACATATGTATTCGTCAGTTGTTGTCAATCGGTTAAATAAATAATTGTCACCGTGCTTAAATGTTCCTAGCACGAAACTAATTCGAGTTTCCTAATGCCCGATGTCGCGAGGACGACAGCAATTCCTGTACAGGGCAGGTATTTTCGATTCAGATGCGCGGTACTCGAAATCGTTCGAGCGTGCTTAAACATTAACGTCCACTGGTAGATTGTTACCGGTCCGTTAGTCCGTACGATTCGCATTCACAGAGTCATCGGTGGCCGTTGGTTGTAGCGCGGAAATTGCGTCAATTATTCGAGGAAGCCGGCTTGGCCCGCAAATTGCGCGTTCATCCCTGCCTCCAGAGGGTTTTCAGTTTATTGCAGACGTTTCATTAAGAGAGGAGAGAAGAGGTTATGTTCTGAACTCTAAATCGATTGCTGTAAGATTTGAAGAAGAAATTTTTTTCTAAGTTTAAATTCTAAATTGTAAGTAATTATAGTCATCTGAATAGAAAAACTAACCTAAAACCTAAATCTAATACTAAATCTCAATCCTGACATTTAACACGAACCTTAACCTAATTTTGTACTTTGATGCATTTATTGCAATTTTCATTATATTTCATGTTCTCAATTCATAGTAGTGCAATTTTTATATATTGAATTATTATATATTGAAGAACCTAATATTTAACATTCTAATCTAGTTTTTATTTAATGCCTTATCCACCTATTTAATTGTCTAACCTATCTGAATTGATTCAAACTGAACTTTAAATTAATTTTCATATTATTACTATTTTTCTTAATATCTAGATTATCCTGAGAATCAGATTAAAGATATACACAAGGAAGACTGAAGAGATCGAACGTGAATACGAAAGAGAAGTCTGTTGGTATGGTCTAATGTGAGTGAACAAACCATTAAACTACACTCAACCGGTACTCGACTGATTATATCCCATTAGATACGACATGTGTGCATTAAGCGAGTTATCGCGCTAGCACTAGTTTCTACTACACGATCGAGACCATTGGCTGAAACTAACAATTCTAATAGAAGAGATTTGTAGTTAGAATTGTACTGTTAGAAAAAAATGTATAGACTTGTATTATATTTGACTTTATTTTAAAATCAAATTATTATTATTAATGATAGAAAATCATTTTTTTCTACAATTTCAAAACAGTGATTATCAAATAAAATAAAGTATTATCAATGCTTCTAGTTTTTCTTTTTTTTCTTTTATTAAAAGATTGTGTAGATTCTGTAGTTTTTTAAACAGATTTTAATTTTTTTAAGTTTTTTAAAGAAAACATATATATGTCCTTAAAAAATTAAAAACAATTTTATTGAAAAATTAATTATTAAATGGTTAATATTTTTACATTTGATAGATATATTCATTTTCATGCATATTATATTTTTTTTCACAAATCATCAATAAATGTTTTTATTAATAATATTACTAAAGAAATAATTTGTCTCATCATTTTAAAAACATTCGTTTGTGAAAAGATTGAAATTCAGTAGCGTATATAGAATTAAAAATATTTTGCATGCAAATTTCTTTGGTTTTACTGCTTGTACTTTAAATTAGTTAAAAAAAAAAAAAAATAAAGTTGTTAAATCAATTGCGAGGCTAGATGACACGAAATGAGGAAAGCATAGGAAAAATTTTGTGCGTCAAGGAAGTTGAAAAAAGATAAGGGAAAGGCAGAAAGAGCTTCTACAGACGGAAAAAGTTAGAAAATGAAGTGTATTTTCTGGAATAATAAATCGTCGTTTGAATGGCATTCTGAGGGATGTTTGAACTTTAATTTCACAGAATTGGCAAGTTCATCCGGGCTAAGTATCGCTAAAGGGGAAAGTTTTCATGGAGGCTGAGAAGAATGATTTCTATATTAGATATATTAATTCTTCGTAACATAATTAAATGTTCAATTTTTTTTTTATTTCAATAAGAAATTTATTATAAAGTTTATTATTTTTATATATTTAATTCCAATATATTTTTCAATTTGATTACTTTTATATTTTTGTATATTAAAAAAAGTATAATAAATTTATTTTTATCTTGATCTTGATTGATAATGATATAAATTGACCAATGATTATATTTCATTATTTACTTTATTAAAAATTTTATAACTTAAAATAATTTTATTTACTTCATATATTCACTCTGAACATTTTTCAGGAACGTTTCAATAAAACTACGAAAAATTTTTAATATATAAAAAAGAATAATAATAAAAGAATTATTCTAACGAAATGTCACATAAAAATATAAAGATTCTATTCATTATTAACAACAATTTATAATTAATCTTGTAATATTTTATTTTTAATATGAATTTCTCACCCATGTACGATTCACAGGATTAATATCTCTTTCAATTTGAATAAATTCTGTACGCTCGAAGATGAATCGTTACTATTTCAATAATTCAGCTTTCAACCCGTCGCCTGGCTGACCTTAAAATGTTAACCATCACTAGCGGCAGCCTGACACGAGGCGTACCGCGACTACTCAGATCGTTCGATAGAGCGTCGACCTTTACTACTGACAGACTCGTCTAGTAGTGAAGCGTCGCATTAGTCAGCTGGAAGAACTTCGAGCAAACAGAAGGATAATAAATACCATGTGCCACTTGTTGCTCTTATTTCATGAGAATCGAAGATATTTCAAGTTTTTGAAGACCTGGGAAATGTTATATAGATTCATATGAATATTGATGTAAGAAATAAACTAATTTTTTCTATATAATAATTTTATTAATAAATGAATCAATGAAAAATCATTATGAATGGAATTTTAACTTAAATCTGATATTTTAGATTCATTATTTAATTAATATTTTAATTGTAATATTATTAATTGTAATAATCTGATTTTAATGCGCAATTTTAGATCAGGTTTAAAAATTATTCAAACATAATTTTACATATCACAATTGTGTTTGAGTTAAATCTAATTTAAATTTAATATATGTAATGTGATAATTCAAATTTAATATTCTACTTCAAATCAAAGATTCTGGCCACATTTTAAGTTTAACATTCTAACTTAATTAAAGGCATATTATTATAACATAGATTTAACTTTCTAGTTAAAATATAATAATAAAATTATTATATAAAATATTTTAATCATGATAAAAGTATAAATCAAAATTAATCTAAGTCAAATTGAAGTTGAATTAACTTACCCTATAAATCTAACGTTTAAGACAAATCTAATATTGATCAAATTATTATTCATATTAAATACATATTTTAATCGTGTTCAAAATTTTAACTTAATAAACTTATTTCCCATTTCCAATACTTCTTAAACAAACCTAAAATTAAAATGTTCAAAAGTTCAAAATCTAACTTATATTAAACTTTAATTCCATTTAAATCTAGTTTATATAATCCTATATATACTATAATCCTATCTTACCGACATTTATAATAAGAAATTTTAAATTTTTCGAAAACCAAAGTTTCGAGTTTCTTGTTTAATCTTCAACTTGAGAAGGAAATTAGATGAGAAATGTGAATCTCGCACGATGAAATCGGTATAGAGATAACGGGGCTCGTTAGTCGTTGCTAATTTTCAGGGACCAAGCGAAACGAGCCCAGCATTTCAGGACAGGTTGGTAATGGACTCGTCCCGATGCACTTCCGGTTATTATCGGGCTTCCTGCGCATTCGAGGCCAGGATCGTGGTTATCTCGATTTCTACAATTGTCGATACTTCTCTTCTTCCATTCATTTTCCGTTACTTTTACGTGAATTTCTGAATTTCAAAGCCCGGTTAATCTACTCTATTCTTCGATATCGCTCTAATTTCAGTTGTTACCATCCATCTAACTATGCTTCCTTTCATGTATTGTTTTGTGTTCGAATAATTCCACAGAATTCTATTTTTACTCTGTTCTTCGAAATTTATTTCTTCGAAGCAGTTTAATCGTAATGAAACGAACATTTCGTGGAAAAATTTATTTTAACCTGCAAATAAAAATTACGTTAAACCTAACCTTCAATAACATATAGTAAACAAGTGTAATGCTTGTAGTAATGCTTCGAGTTAACATTTTTAAAATATCTAATTCTTAAAAACATATAACATAAAATACATATAATTCTATTATAAAGTAATTATCAAAAATTTTCTAATCTAATCAAAAAAAGTTTAAATTTAATAAAAAATGTAAAATGTAAAATTTCTTATTATCTATATATATTATAATCAAACATAACCTTAATTTAATATTATGATACATTTAATACAATTAAATACACTCATAATCACAATTTTTTTAAATCAATTTTCTTAAATCCACTCATTACAGTAAGAAGTTCGATGAGATAACCTATATCAAGAAATTTATGTGGAACGGATAATTAATTTGTCGCTCAGTGATGGCTATACCTATGCGATTTCCTCTATTAAACAATGGAACGGTTTATTATCGTTGGTTGGCGCCATTGTCCTCTTACGTAGATTTCGATAAATCAATCGTTCTATTGATCGAACAGGTGCGATCGGAATTAGACGCGTTCGTGATCGTAAATTACGTTGATCCGTTTACGATCCGTGACGCTAGAATTTGTCGCTACGAGATGCATAATTTCGCCTATGAGCGCCATCTACTGTGAAAATCTAACCTCAAACCAATCGCTTCCCTCTCATCCGAATCGTTTGATTCGAATTAGGAATAACTTCACGTTAGTGAAGTGATCATCGATATACTTAACCTATAAATTAATATTTATATTTTCTTTGGAAATAAGTGTAATAAATAATTGGAAAGAAAATTTAATCCAGATCTGGCACAAAATTTGAAGGACTTTGCTGATAAAATTTTGTAAGAAAAATAATTTTTTGAATATCAATTAATAATTTTTAATATGCAGTTTTTTAATATATATTTTTTTAATCTTTTGTAATATTTGTTATTTTATGTCTAATTATAAGTTTTGTAGATATTATATATAATATAATATAACTATATAAGATCTGTCTCTCTCGATCAAGTTTCTAAAAAGTTAATAAAATTTAATCATCGTTCCAAAGCTAATTACAGATTCACATCTGTTCGCTTTATAGGTTCATCCTCTCTGCTTATAAAACTTATTACAAAATTTTTACGAAAATGCTTACACCTTTCGGCATCGTTCAGTTTTACGATCCGAAATAAAAAAATTCTTTATTAAAATCAATTCATTTTATCTTTTACAACCACCACTATATTATTTCTTCATCCAAGTATACTTTGCATTAATTACAAAAAACGATGCAAATTCATAAATGGACCAATCCTTCTCTTTTAATCAGATTACTTCTACCATCCTAACGATTCACCAACTCAATAGCTTATTACAATTGTTTCGAAACTTTTCTCAAGCATTCTCGTAACTTTCTCCTCTTCCCCTCGAAATATCGTCTCGAAACAAGTGATCGACTCTTTTTGAACATCTCGTACTGACTTTTGTATGTAAATATTAAAATAGTGGTTGAAAAAAATTGCGTCTGAAATAACAAGAATGACGTCTTAATTGGATTTCGCGAAACTTTTCTTTCAGGAGGAATAAAGTGTGGTGGGATACCTTGGGCCACGCCGAGGGACATTATTTATCCTCTAATTTTTAGCTTGAGAAACAACTTATAGTTTGTTTCAACTGTTTTGAACTGTTATCCTATTTTTTTTTTTTTTTTTAAAGTGGCAAATCGTTGTAGCATTTGTTGTAGAATTTATTGCTATGATTTTATCAATCTCTCGAATATAAATCATAAAATTTTAGACCATTCGTAAATCATAAAAAAAGATGCATGGCAGGAAAGTGAGGTTAGGTTAGATTTAAAGATGATAAAAATACGAGACAACAATATATATTTTGACCTATACTGATATATTGTAATAAAATCTTTGACAATATACGAAACTTAAGCGAAATGCTTTTGTTTTTTGTTTTTTTTTTTAATAAAACAAACAAAATATCAATTTAAAAAAAGGTATATGAAAACATTTATTTGAGGAAGAAATTGCATTTGTGATACCAATTCAAGAGTCAATAGAAACATGAAACGTATCGTGTTACCAATTACAATAGAATCATAATGTGAGAATTTAAATAAAGAAGAATCCCCATTAAAACCCTCAAAAAAAAAAAACCAATATAAATTCAAACTGGATCCAACTTCCTCTTGGATTTCACGCAAGATCGACTTGGAAAAGCATCCCCCAATTGCGAAGCATCGTCGAAGGATCGTAAAAAACTGAACGAAAGAGAAAGAGAGAGGAGGAAAAGAAGAAGAAGAAGAAGACAGTGGAAAAGAAAAATCTAAAGAAAAGAGGATCACAGAGGGATGCTCCTGTGTATATCCTGGCGGACTTAAATTACATCCTTTATACACGGGAGAAGCTTTCGACGAGGATATTCACCAGCAACCGAAGAGGGTGGATCTCAAGCCGAGTAATATCGCCGCCAGGACTCTCCTTCGATTGCCCTTCCTCTGCATTTCGCAACCGAAGGTTTCTTGTGTTCTACGAAAGAGAAAGAGAGAAGAGAGAGGAGAGAGAGAGAGAGAGAGAGATGGAGAGAGATGGAGAATTCAAACTATACGCGATAGCACGCGACCGTAAACGCTTTTATTCCGCGATATTTACACTGGATTCATGAGTAAACCGGCGAAGTACACCGGTGGTTTCGAAAGATCTTTCTCGATCCTTTATCGAGAACGATTTCCACGATTCAGAGGCTGTCAGAGGAAGAGAGAACTCGGATCGAGAAATTCGCTTTCTGTTGCTCAAGTTGCCAAGGAAATGAAGGCAATTTAACCCTAGAACTGCTATGAGGGGGCAGGTTCCACGAATTCACGATTGGAAAAGTTTAAATTAGAATTATTTTGTATTTCGTATTCTTCGAATGAAGAATTCGAACGAAATTATTTATCTTAAAAGCTCAAGAATCCTTTTTAAATTTTACGAAAATAGAAATCGGTCGATTAAATTATAAACAATTATATTTATAGCGATTGTTCAAACGATCATGTAATTTAATATAGAATTGATCGAGTATTCGATAGAAGATTAAATAGATATGTTTTATTGATATTTTGTATTAAGAAAGAAAAAAAAAAGACATAAATATCGGCAATCTAGTAATTATAATCTTAGCTCAAAAACTTTAAAACAATTATATTGATTTCAAATAAAAAAAAAAAAGAAAAATAAATATCAGAATATTTGTTTATATTAATAAACACAGACGAATAAAATATACAACAACGCATATTTCCAAAATTTAAGATCCCTGTTAACATTGTCAAATTTCATTCAAGTCGGCATATGTATCGGATCTGAGATTTCGCTAATCAGCGGAAGCTAAATAATTCAAGGACGTATCGATTTGTAATTTACATACCAGCTTGTGCAGCCGATCCATGCGTTCCATTGAAATAATACCGGCCTAGCTATATTAACTTCCAATTATTAGGCTGCTGAATATGTATGCGGTCGGTTCGCGCTTAGAACGTTAAATATCCAGGGCAGCCGCGGTCGGTCAATATGCGTGCCCGCGGCCATTGCACGCAGATATATTCGGCAAATATTCCGTATGTGAATATGCACCGGTCGAAAACGCAACACGTTACCACCAAATCCTCCTATATTCGCTAGCGGTTGAAATACAGACGCGAAGGATTTCGAAAACTGGCCTAAATCGATCAAACGCGACAAGTCGAATCAAATGTGGAGAGCAGTGATTCCAGTTTAAATACAATGGTAAATTCGATGTTATCTCTGATTCCCATCGAAAAAACTACGATTAATATTTGACAATTATTTGTGATAGCTCGTATTTAATCGGATAATTTATATCGAAGTGAACCTAACCTCGAAATTCTTTCGATCGAATTCAATGGAAATTCTACTTTAAATATATCGTTTATATTTAGTTCCGTGTAAAATGCTAATAATGTTAGTACAATATTTCTAAAGATTATATATTGAACAAATAATTTGAAGCTAACATAAATCGAAACGATCCTAACCTAAAAATTTTAACCAAATAATAGAAATTCTCAATGATACATTTAATTCTGAATGAAGGCAAGGATAATATTCATACGATTTATCTAAAAATTGCTCTGATAGATTTATAGTTATATAATTTAATAGTTATCATTGAAATTTTTTAACCCATTTCTGGTCCTCTTCCATTCAATTCAGCAAGACAATAGGTAACAATAGTTTGGATAATTCCGTATATTAGTCCTCCAAGAAACATTTCAGGATTGTCAGAGCGATTCCCAAACGTCATAACTCGGATCACGAACGTGCTTAATGGCCTCGAGACGACGATAACCGGTGGATGTACTTAGAGAACGGTAATTATTATGGCGTAGCTAGTACCGTGGAAGCCTCAACTGTAATCAGGGGAATTCTTGGATATAATAAAATTCTGGCATTAAACCTGGTTCGTTTTCCACGTTAAACGTGACAATTGTCGAATCTTGCTAGTTTCATGACCATCCAAGAATGCGAGAAAGAATTTTGAATAAAAAGAGTTAAAATCGTCTCTTACGATGTATCGAATCTCGATTTTCGTTTTATATCGTTTTATATCGTTTTATATCGTTCAGTGAACGTTGATGCATTCAGAGATGATAAAAATTCAAAAGATGGTCATACTCACCCTCGATCAATTGATCCAACATGGCGTAGATGTGCGACGTTGCTTCATCGGTCATCACCCAACCCCCAGTGGTCATCTCCAACCTGCCATCCTTCACCAACCTCTTCACGACCATCTTTTTGGTGGGGTGAGCACTGTGTGAATGAAACAGAAAATCGAACATCTTGAGTAAATATAGATTTTAATATCTCTATTTTGAAAGTTGATAAATGTTAATTTGTTAAAATGAATAATATTTGGAATTATCTAAATTTATCTAATTTATTATCTAAATTATCTAAATTTAAAATCTAAATTTAGAATATATGTAAATAATTAGGATTTGTTTAAGGTTAATTTGTAATGATCACGACTGATGTCAATATACGTGATCGATGTTGGTATTATACACGACTCGATCCTCTCTCGAGGGATTCCTTCCCTCGTTAAGATGTTTACGTCTGCCATAAAATCGTCTCCTTTTCCATCATTTTTCGAAGTAGGATTACCAAGTAGGGGCTAAGGTCACGATGGTTACAGATGGTTATCCGAGTAAATCTCCCCTCAATTCTCCTCGTGATTTTCACGATCTACCCTCCTTTTTACCCAATCCTAAAAATTTGCTTCCCTAGAGAACGTTTAACTTTACCAGCTGTTCTTGAAATCCTCGTTTAGTCAGCATTTTCTTTTAATACGCTTCGACTTAAAAAAAGAGAACAAATTTTTAAATTCGATATGAACAATTTATCTGGTTCCATGGTTCGTTGCCACTAATTTTATTGAAACATGTGAAACATTGGTCATTTTTGAGGTTAGATCTATAAACTTCGAATTATTTCGAGACAAAGAAATGGAAACTAGAATTTTTGAGGTTAGATCTATAAATTTCAAATTATTTCGAGACAAAGAAATGGAAACTAGAATTTTTGAGGTTAGATCTATAAATTTCGAATTATTTCGAGACGAAGCAAGTAAAAATTAGGATTTTTGAGATTAGATCTACAAATTTCGAAACGAAGAAATGAAGAGAATTTTTGAGGTTAGATTTACAGAGTTCGAATTATCTCGAGACGAAGCAAGCATAATTTAAAATTCCAAAGGATACTTTTCAAAGTACAATTTATCATTTTATCCACAGACTTAAACTCATAAATGAATTTATATTTCCATTGCTTTATTAATTAATTATCCATCTATATAATTCACGCATTATAATTTTTCATTTTAACTTACAACAACACGAATACACTTACAAGATCACGAATATTCCAAGATATTACGATCGATTAAAACCACGAATACTTAAGACGACCAAAGTGGCATATACAGATCGAGTAATCGTGTGTTACATCTCGAATAAATAAACCCAAGAGAGTAAACGCGTTACGCCGCAACTTGTAATTTCGAGCGATACAATTCTCGATGCAAATCATATTTATAGTCGCATTCCACCAGGTCGGGAGGGATTTACGTGATCTCGGTAATGCCAGGCCGCAATGGCCGCCCATCCACTGATTCACGTCGCTCCGTAAACCACCAACGAATTCCGTTCCACCACTCGTTTCCGCTTCTCGATAACCCAGATCCCGGAGGAAGTCGTCAATTTCCACGAAGACGTCTTTAGATTTCCGTTTAACACTTTGTACAGATTGATACACTTCGTACAGCCACGAATTTACGAGGTGCTTTTAAAACGGTTCAAGATTTTTTTTGTTCCCGAGTTTGCAAAGGGGGAAAACTTTTTCGAGTCTAAGAGGATAACACGTATCTCCACAGGTAAATATTCATTCTCTGAAATCATATTCGTTTCTCTATTATCATTTTTTATCACCGAGTATTTTATATTTTTGACTTAACTTTTATTTAGTACTCTCTTCGTTCGAATTATTTTTTATTTATTAATGTTGTGAGCAGTTAGAAAGACGAGACATATTCCTTGTTCGAGTACAATTATTTTTTTCAACTTTTTTCCAAAACTATAATTGCAATAAATTATAATAAATCTTCTTCAGAATTTCGTATTAAACTCGAGTTCGTCTCGAAGAAGCAACAATTTTATTTTAAACAAGATTCGCTTTAGATAATTTTATTAATCTATCACGAAGTGTATCTAGAAAAATTCTATGAATATTACCGATAAAAATGAACAAATGCTAAAATTTTTCCAAGTTTCGTACGGAAGAAAAAAAAATAGCAAGGATGTTAAGCAAATCCATTTGAAATTCTTCTGCCACGACTACTGCACAACGATAAGAAACGAGCAAATTTGAATAGCTAATACGCTTAGAACAAGGAAGGAAAAGGAAGAAAAAAAATTTTGAAATATATCGCGTGAACGCAACGTTGCCTCATAACGGTTTAAGGAAGGAGGTAGTTTTCGATCACGGGGGCGGCCATACACCGCCATTGCTCGTCCTAATGGGCCGTTTTACGACAGCCCTCGTTCCAGGAAGAAGCTCACCAACACACCGGGGAAGCCCCGGTCTAAGTCCAAGGAAATCTATTCCACGTGATCCTCTTACGAAACGATACTTGGGGATCGGTATCGAGGTGATTTCCGTTTTCCTGGAGCGGTATCGGGCCGATTTCCGTTTCCCTGAATCGGAAATGATCCCTTGTCCCAACCTGGCCTGGCCAGAATTTCATCTCTCGTCAATTCCATAAAGAAGTTCCTCTCTACATAGGAATAGGAGGTACGATATATCCTT
This sequence comes from Apis laboriosa, assembly GCF_014066325.1. NCBI lineage: Eukaryota > Metazoa > Arthropoda > Insecta > Hymenoptera > Apidae > Apis > Apis laboriosa. Next base: position 592,135 of record NW_025223501.1, read on the forward strand.
ATCTCCTTTTCCCTTTTTCGTGATTTCCCTTTTTATGCTCGCGATACTTCTTCGTCTTCATCCCTGTCCTCTCTTTTCGATCGTTAAAAAAGAAAGAAAGAGAGGGGAGAAAAAAAGGAGGAGGGAGGAGAAGATCCTATGGGATATTTCTTAGGGGAGATATGCCTTAACTGTTCTTTCAAGCTCAGGCCATCTTGGCCACCATAGTCCTCCCCTAATAGCATCCTTTACGACTGTCGTCTTCGCGGCCCACGTACACGATGGCTCCTAACTCGAGCATAAAAACTGATGATGCCTGGGCTTTGTGGCCAGGGCAATCGAATCGACTGAGGCAGAAGAAGGTGTTGTTGGAGGGGATAAGGTGGTTTTTCGTTGTTCGAGAGCCGCTAATATAGTCGTTTTCACTGTCTTTTAAAAAATTATTTTTGTTATTATCTCATGGGAGTTGTATTTTATTATGAAAGAATAAAGGAAAGGAAGAGAAATATGAGATTTATTATTAGAAGAATCATCAGTGAGATTAAGAAATTGATGGTTTATAGATTTAAGAATAATTATTTGTAGGTAAGAATAGTTGAGCAAGTACTCTTTTGAGAATGTATTTTATAGGGTATGTTAGACTTTGTATTATATAACAATGCTGTTTGAGATTCGATATTACGCTTACCTTTCCCACCAGAGTGATAAAAAGGACACTTCGCTCCAGATGAAAGTCATATTGGGCCACTGTTGAAGCTTTGAGACCATGTTGTTCAAAATGCTTCTGGTAGAGCTGTGAAAGTACTGCTCGAACGTTTTCAACCATCCTGGATCCGTGTGACTGTGGGGCACCAGGATCACCTGAAATCGTGAAAAAAAACATCTTATGTTTTCGAGAAATTTACTTATTGTATATTAAAATTTAATCTCTCGAATAATTGAAACTAATTATTTTGTGCCAAAAAATTCAAATCTTGGTTCACATTTTCTATAAACAGTGTTGAATAAATATCAATGGATATGGTGAATCTCATATGAAACATTGTATACTCTAAAGTATACGTGATTCAGAACAAGCCTAAGAACAATTGCTATTTATTTTTCTAAAAGAAAAACATAGAGTTAGTTCGAGAACTCTGATTAGTTGGAATTCAGCTTATTGGCTAATCCAACTTATTACTCCTGGCTAAATGGTCAAGCGAAAACGACGGTCTTTTAGATTATATAATCTCGCACAAGACATTAAATAATGTATAGTGATGTTTAAAATTGATAAATTAATTTATGAAAGTAAATAAAGAAAGATCTACTATATTTTAGATTATTCTTTTATAAACATTCGATTCTATGTGAAAATAAAGAAAATAAAAAATTTTTGGTAAAATTTTATGTATTATTACAAATCATATATGGATGCTTATGAATAATAGTCTATGCATTTCGAGAGAAAGCAAAATGTATCAAATACATTTCCAGGAGAAGCTTCGTTCCAGTCTCGAAATGTGTCGGATTGTTCGAGTTCATGGGGTGGGCTTAACGAATTTCCAGTGGAGAGAACGAGCAGTGGTTCTCAGCCGACGATGTTGGACGAGTTCGAGGCGGAAATTCGTTAATTAGGCCGTACCAGCCTCGCCACGATAACGATGTTATTTCGTAATTGATACACTACCGGGTCGAGCCGGTAATGCGGCTGCACGCCGGCCAACATTGCTCGTAAAACAATTTGCAGGACTCATTACGATTTACCATTGGTCGGTACATTCGTGCGCCCGTACTCGCTTGATTGTTGTTCATCGTTGACTACCATACAATTTCAGAGGAAAAAATTGCTTTTTTTTTTTTCTCTCCTTGCTATTAAACCGAATACTGTTAATTCAATTTCTCTAAGGGGATTCTCTAGGTGATTTCACAAGCGACACCTAGCGAACCGACATAACCTAACTTTTTCTTTGACTAATACGACGATCAACGCGATGGAGAGAGACCTTGTTGGATCTCGATACAGCATGCAGATTTCAAAGAGGTGATTTCAAATTGCATTTGAAATTCGTCGAAGTCAATTTGATTTTCGGCCGGGCCGAAAGTTCGCGTTAATGAAAATTCATACCCGTCGGACCTCGGCTTCAATTTTTCACGTGTCGTGTTCTCTGCTCTACCATCGATTTTCAACGCGTTTCTTTTATGAATATTTAACGCCGGTGCCTGTTTGATCTTTCACACGGCGACCTGTTTCGTTGCATCGTGATGGCGGGGAAAAAAAAAGATCTCTATTGAGAACCGCTGGTACAAAGGATTACGATAAACCGATATCCATTCGCTCATAATCAGCGTCGAAGCCACGTCACGTTGAACTGCGCATACTTTACCGAACGAATCTTTGTTGTGCGCCTCCGTTTATCATTCGATTTGATTTGGGAAAAAAATCCTCCCTTTCTTTTATATGAAGCATATGAGGTCATCATTACCATAATTTAAATCGATCCTTATACAATTCATGAAAAATTGTAACACCAATGAATTTTATTTTCGTTTGTATCGAAACAATAAAATGATAAACAATTTTTTTATCGAGAAATAGATCGAAAAAAATGAAATTCCCTAGATAGATATTTTTATTGATTTTTGCCAATTGTCGAAGAATTATTGTCAAAGACAATATAATAAATAATAATAAAGACAAATAATAAATAAAGACAATATAATAAATAAATGTTAATTACAGATCGATTATGCAATGCGTTTAGTAAGCTAGCTACGTGGAAATCTTGGAAGATATCGAGCTTATTCGTATGCATGAGACGATCGTGGCCCAAATCGGAGCTCTCCTTTAATACATTTCCCTAACCCTTCAATGCTCTGCCCTACTACTCTTCTCCGTACTACTCTCCTTCGTAGAGGGAATAGTATAATCCGTTCTATCGCCAGTTTCCCGATAATTTTGTCGATTACTTCTCGAAATCACTGTTATCATCTCTAAGTTGAAGGAATTTCACGAATTAGAAAGATATTTCATATTCCAGAAATATTTTTAATATTATTTTTCTTCTAATTTTTTATAATTAATTGGTTATTTAAGGATTTCAAGTTTAATTAATTAAATTATCAATCATTTAATATCGATATATTTTTCGAATTATTATTTATGATACATTTTAGTTATTTATAATGTAATCTAGTTTTTTTTTCTAGCTAATTTAAATTTACATTTAATAAATGAGATAAATAACTTAGAATGAGCAGTTTTCTTATGCTTCTACTTTTATTATTCAGTTTTTATACTTTTAGTATTTTATTTTCGTTTTTCTTTTTTACTTTGCTTAGTTATCTATTTTGTATGCATAAGAAAGCACTGCTATTAGGCGAATAAATAACGCTAATAAACAAGTTGGCTGACGCCAGTTTCTGGAAAGGAAAAGAAGTAAAGAGAAGAGTTACGAAGGTGAAACATAGGAGAAGTACAGTACGACAACCAAGTCGTGAGCGTTCCATTACATTTCCCTAGCCACGATAGGCAACCACACCAACATTTTACCAGAGCGAGCTCACTTTTTATGAGGACGTACAATCCAAATGCATCTCATCTCTTGAATATTGTTTATCCTATGATATTTTGCTTTATATTTACCATTATATTTTTTTTTTACATTATTTTAAGTCAACGATAAACGATATATTAATTTCTTAATGTTGATAATTTCATAGAAAATAATCTAATAAATCGCAATTTATAAAAATACTATGATGTTATACATTATGTAATAGAAATGCTATTATTGAACGTAAAGATTAATTTGTATGTTATTTAAAATTCCCTAGAATAAATAGGAACGCAGTCTAACGTCTTTATCTAGAGATTTCCAAGTCACTCTGCATCACGAGCTTTCGAGGTTAATTTCCGCTCTTGCAACTTGTAAACTTCATGCAACTTCTCCCGATCTTTCGTGAAAACTAGTTCTCTTTCGAATGATCACCGAGACTCATTCCTGTTTCTACAACTTGAAAAAGTATATTCCGGTCAATAGAGTATCGATCGATAAGAGTATTAGATAAATAGATGACAACACAATCAAGCAAAAGGAAAAGTGCTATAGTAGGTATATAAGATAAAAAAAGAAACTTCAATAGAACCTTTTTCCTGAAAGAATGAAGAAAAATATTTATTTAACTTCAACGATGTTGATCTAACCTGATTTAAATCTCGAAAAAAAGTACAATCTAAATTGAATAAAAAATCAAAACTATCACATTTTTTCTTCATCAATCTATAATTCCTTTAACCTAACATCTCCTGAAGAAATAAAGAAAAATCTGATTTATCCTAACCTAAATTCAATTTAAATCTCCATAAAAATGCAATCTCTAAAAATCAAAAACAAAATAGAATTATCAAATTCTCCATCGATCCAAAATTCCCTTAATCTCTCTTAATATCTCTTGAATTAAGAAAAAGCATTTATCTGATTGTTAATATTATCTAATGTCAATAGTTTATTCAACTATTAACCTATAATTTAACCTATATTTAATCTCGATAAGAAAATGCAATCTAAATTAGTCCAAAACTGAACTTATCAAGTTCCTTTTCGAGATCTATCTAAAACTTTCTAAAATTTCCTAAATAGTTTACTTAATAACAATCGACTGAATATTTGAAAATTAAGACCAACCGGATAAATGTGTATGTTGCATATGGAGAATTATAGATGACAGCGTTCAATTAATAATTGTTCGATCGAAGATACGAAATGACGGGACAAATATTTGGACGGAAGTGGTTTCCGGACGAGAGCGATTTCATCGAGTCCCAGGAGGCACGTACTTGCACGAAGACTTCGGACGCGGCTTCCCCTCGCTCCTTTCATCGCAGCGGAGTTCAACAAGTTCGACAATACCGGCTCATCAGGCCATTGTCGGCCCGGCACAATAGTGGGCGGTGGCCTTTTCGAAAACGCGCACAACAATACCGATCTAGCCGTGGAATGCATTCCGCGCACCTTCCACTTCCCGTCCACCGCTTGTCCTTCCTTCCTCTCTTCGCGATTCCTCCACTTGTTTGCCGATTCCATCGTTCGAATTATCGTATGCCGTCATTTTAATGCAATCCGGGGACCATTTTGTTTGCGCTTTGGCTCTTTTTTCTGTAATCGATTAAGCAATTTTTTATTTTTTTCCCCCTAGAATATTGATTAAGTTTTTTCGCTTCCTCTCTTTATAACTATTTTATCATTTAAAAAAAAAAAAAAAAAAAAGATTAAATTCTGGCTCGTAGTATTTTCAATCTATTCTAGTTTTTAAAAAAAACTTTTGTATAAAGAAGTAGAAATATGAAATGAAATAAAATGATGGTTCTTTGAGAAAAACGTTTTCATAAATCACGATACCGTGAATTTTGTCAAAGCAAGATTTAATTAAAGTATCACAGACGATCATTGTACAATCTTCTTTCACAAAATTGCAAATCAAAGAGATCGAATGACAAAGGGTTCAGTTTTTTCTCATTTACGTGGTGAATTTTTCTTCACGATTATGCTCTCATACTTATTCTGTTATGTATGCGCGGAAGGAGAACAGTATCATCTTGTTAGGAAAGATTGGAAAATATTGGCGTGTTTATGACACTTTGGTATCTTGAATGGACGACATCGAGGTCCATGCACATAACCTTTCGCATATTTCATCATCGTACACAAGAGAATCTTTTCACGTATAATCTCATCATGATTTTTAGGTTAGGATACTATAAAACTATTAGATCATATTCAGCCATTAATATTACTTTGCGAAATAGAAGTATTAAATGTTGTATATAACTCTTTGTATTTTTTCTCTATAAATATATGTATTTGTGTTGGTACTTTCTAATGCTAATTCTGAATCCTCTGTCAGAAGTTCTATTTGTGTCACGAGAACAAGTGTTCTAAACTTTATGGTGATCATAGTTGCAACTATAACTCTTTGTTACATTGTTTGCTTTATAATCAACTCTCAATGTCTAACTTCAATGCTACCATGTCTTGTATACACTACATTTCTACCTTTGGATCTCTGCTTTCCTTTGTGCTTCTGTATGCTCTGATGCATTACTCTACATGAACTAGAATTGTGTTCTAGTTGTAACATTAAAAATAAAAGAAGAGAAGAATAGAATAGGAAAACTTGTTTCATTTCCCTTGATATTAGGATAATATTGTGCAATTTGATTTGTTGGTTAGGCAAGAAAATGAGTAACAATAGGCACACACATATTGACCAGAAATATCACATTTACAAATAAGATTATATATCAACATTATATATACATTTTATCTCTGTGTTATATAAAATTAAATCAGATGATGTTACTATAACTTTCAAAATAATCACTAAATTTTATTTCAACTGTATCTTCTTCGACCCATTACTTATTTCAATTCCAACAACGCCATCTATTTTCATCATTCTAACTCTCGAAAATAGCATCAATTTCTAATCACATCATAAATCTTTTCTAACAATTAATAGAAAAGTATGAGAAATTTCGATATTCCATGAAAACAATTAATTTTATTTTTCCACGAAAAGAAAGAATTTTCAATAATTTTATTCTTCTCCTTTGGATAAACATCGAAATTCATCATGGCGCGAGAAAATTTTTTAATGAGAAAATATGATCGATTTATCAATTCGATTGAACAGAAAATTCTTGCAAAGGTAATTTGCCTTCCGGCAACGAGAATTCCGCATTCACGTTTGCGAGCTAATTAAGTCGAGATATTTCGGGGATTCGTTAACGAAGTTTCTCACGGTGCGCCTTCAGGCGAGCACGCATGATATTGACTGAGCAGCATTGCGTTGTAAACGCGCCTTTCCTACTGCTTCATTACACAAATCGGATTACAGTGGCGCTGTGTTCATTCTTCTTCGCTGCGTTTAACCTCTTATGTGGGATATGTTCATCGTGTAAGCGATCGGTGTAGTGATTGACTTGAAATCTGTGTTCACCGAAGAACTCATTCGTGACAAATCGATGTAAACTTTGGCTATTAATGGTTAGTGATAAATATTGATCGAAAATATCGAGATACTTAATTTTTTTGATTGATTTCTTTCCGATCATAATTAACAGTGAAATTATTTAGAGAATAGAATTGTGCGTGTAAGTCTATCTTCTATTATTGCAAACCAGTTTATGCGCATTATTAAATGGAGAATTCAGATCAATGTAAGTCACATTCTTTGAAAACAAATGATATTTTCACACATTTTTCTTTAGAAGATTCTTTTTAATATTTTAATAGTTTAATAACGACTTAATCGATTTATTAATTGAAAATTTGAACAATAAAAAAGTTGTTTAAAGAATATATTAATTTCTTAAAATATTGGTTAAAGAAAAGTATAATTCAACGAAATTTCAAAAATTCAATAAACTTTTCGTTTTATATACATTTACTATAAGAAAATTTTTTAGAATAAATAAAATCACAACTTGTTCTATCCTTTTTTTTCTTTTTTGCGAATTTATCCTATTTATACACTATTCATTATTTTCTAGTTTCACGTGTTACTCGTTTTTGATTTATATATTCGCTTCTATCATTTTATCGAGCATTCATGATTTCGTGAAACGCGTACCTTATCGACCGAGTCAGGGATTCGTTATCGGCCACTCGAGTTGCCCCGTGAAAAAACGGAGATTTTCATTTCCCCGGTCGAATAAATAAACAAGCTAAATATTGAAAATTCCCTGACGAAAAGAGCCTCGCGGCTCGCTTTCTCTCGTCCACACGCGAGCTTTGATGAAACATTCCCATTAATGGATCCCCGTCAAGGGCCAAGGGTGGTCAAGGGAACTGGTGCACAAAGGTTTGCTCGAAAACCGCGACATGCGGGAATTACACACACACACGCACACGTACAAACTTCAACGGAGTTTTCTCTGGTCAACGGCTCGGAACTTTGTGCTATCGTTTCAACTCTCTGAATCGCGTCAAACTTCGTGGTAAAGTCGGCTTTGCGAAAGGGAAAGGTCATTCCCTGCCTCGACTCTGGTTATTTGGTGCCATTTTTTGGCACTGTTATAGGGCCATTTTATGTCATTTATTTTTTGACGAATCATTTTCTGATATTTCGAAGGGATATTTCATTGCTGCTTTATCTATTTTGAAAATTATTTCATAAGAAGATGACACGAAATATGCTGTTTAATGATTTAAAATGGTAAACGATATATTATATATTTGTTGGAAAATTTCACGAAAATCGCTTATCTGATCTCCTACTACTGAGAAGTACAAACAATTATGTTTTCAAAATGTACTATCAATTCATTGAATGAAAATTTTAAATTATATCATGTTTTTTCTAGCAAATGTGTCACATAACTTATCCTCTTAAAAAAAATTTATATGAAACGAATCTTTTAATAATAATCGTTTTAAAATTTAACATTTTTACGGTCGAATAATTTACGATATACTTAAAAAGTTTAACAGATTCGGTTTCTATGTAAACGGATATAAACTTTCACGCTTCAAGCGATACGTTTTACGACAAAACCCTGGCTTTGAAAGGATTAAGGATTCACGTTCCATATCCCCCGGTTTTGAGAGATCCCCGATTTGTCAAGCTCGTAATATTCATTCACCCGTTAATAGGATCGAGGAGCGATGATATCGCAAATGGTGGATGACGACGTTAATGATGATATAATTACCTTTAACGGCGGCCTCGTAGGATCCTTCCTGAGCTCCGCGTAACGAGCCTCGAAGCTGTCGTCCCAATATTCTCGGCTGCGCATCCACGATGGCTGTAACAGAAATAAAAGAGAACGAGTTATACATGAGGTGACGAATTATTCGACAGGCGAGAAAACCATGGAAAAAAAAAAAAAAGAAATATTAATAATCTCGTCAATCACGAACATTCGGATTAAAAAATTCAGTGACATTTTTCAGTGACAATCTACTTCGAAAAAAAAAAAAAAAAACAAACTTCTTAAATGTCTATCAGTGTTGCAAATGGAAATATTAATTAAAAAGTTCAAAAGTTATACAAAAATGTCACAAAATTTTTCGATTTAGATTTTACCTCCCCCCTCTCTTCTCAAAAAGAAATTTCTTAAATGTCCATCAGTCCTGCAAATGGAAATATTAATTAAAAAGTTCAAGAGTTAAAAATGCCATAAAATTTTTCGATTCGTGCTACTGTGCAATGAGACGAGGGAATGAAAAAGATCGACAAGACGAACGTGTGATTTTTATCCAGATGTCAAGCGTTACCAGGCGATTTTTAATTAATAATTAATCACTCGGCTTATCGCGACGAATAACCGACGGACGTTTGGAACGACTTTAGAACACGATACGACTGGCTGCATCGATGGAATGAGTCATAGAATTTAACATGTGCGATAAGAAAGTGCGAGATTATTACCATTTGGATGAACGAGGTGGATAATAAAAAAGAAAAAAAACGAAAAATCGCCCCTCGAACAATTCATCCACGTCGAGTCTTAAAAATTGGCGATAGGTAATTATCGCGTGAAAATAATTCTAAGTTATAAGTCATGTTGCTTGATAATCCTATAATGTCAAGGGGAACTATGACGATGCAGTTTGCGTTAATGGTATGTATTGTGTATTTAATATTATTACGAATAAATGATTGTCATTCATATAGTCAATCTTTTTATATTTTTTTATATTTGAAAAGAGAGAGAGAAAAAAATTGAATTAAGTGATTTTGATGACAATTTAATGGTGAAAGTTAAGATAAGAAAGATAATTTAAATACGAAATAAAATTTTACAAATATTTAAATAAACACAGAATTTTTATTTTTATATCTTTTAGAATAAACTTCTGAAGGTTCCATTGCAACCAGTTGGCGTTCAAACTTTAGACCAGTGGTTCGCAACCTGTTGATCGCAGAATATTTATATCTAAAGTGTTTTCGCCACATTTATCTTCAATTGTCAAATTTTTGTTAATTTTTAACGTTCATTTATTTTTAAGGTAACTACATTATCATATTCTAAGACTTCAAAGTATGCATATCATATTAGTAACCGATCTTGCTGATCATTATTCGACGACAATAAAAACACATTAATTTTTAATATTTTTCTTATTTCATGATAAACGAAAAGATTGCAAGTTATTTGAATACTTTGAATATTTTGAATATTACAAAAAAGAGCGTCGTAATTCAAAAAAGATTGAGAAACACTGGATTAGAAGATCGATATCGAGTCATTCGGCGACTGAATGAAGCCACGTTAATAAATTTGAAAAACAATTTTCTCTTTTTATCGCAAGGGAATTAATTAAATTACAAAAGAGACTGGAAAAAGATGTTGAGAGACACTGATTTAGGGGATCGATATACCCCAAAGCACTTGGCCAACATTTTTTCCGACGTGTTCGTGTCTTGATAACCATTTGGCCAATTTATTCCGATGGTAACCGTGGCATCAACCTTCTCCTTCTCCTTCTTCTTCTTCTCTGGATCAATTTAGTAGTCAATGACCACTTGGCCAAAGATTTTTCGCGGCAATCAGCTTGCCTTCCAAGGCTTTTATCCGCTCGACACCTGGCGAAGCCCTCGAGTGCTTCGATAAGTCAACTTCCAGGCAGTGGCCACTTGGCCAATATTTTACAGAAGCTGGTGGTTGGCTTCTCGCTACTTTTTATCCACTTAATATCTGCCCATTGAGACCTCTCTTCCTGCTCTTTGATTATTAAAACAATATTACAGTTTGAGGATGACGTTGCTCGATCCTTGAAATTTCGCAATAATGTGATCGTTTGTTTAAAAAATAAATAAATAAACTTCTCTCTTCTGAGCCTAGTTTTTCACAAATTATCGATGTTCTCTTCGAGTGGTCGGTTAGTTGGTTAATTGGCAGTCGAGACTGTACAACTTTTGGTTTAATCAACTTATTCGAATCGATCTTGATTATTTTGGATTAACTTTGCTCGATTTTGATTTCAAGTTTTTTTTTTTTAAATTGATCTATATAATTAAAATTATTTATATATTTTACAAATCAATTCGATCTGATCATTTCATCAATTGTTTTTAATTATATCTGAATGAAGATGGCTTTCGATCTAATTTCGAATTGAATTGATCTCACTTTATAAAATTTGTGCATAGTTGATTATTAAGGAGAAACGATAGATTAGGAAATCAACGGGTTGAATGAAATTTCGAACGGGTAGTTGCGTGAAAACTTCTTCTCTCGTGGCTGTTCGCGTTTTCCTTATCGGGTCAGGTATCGTGTCGAGGCAATTACGACGATAATGAAAATGCCGTTGTTTAATGAAATGTGAATGGAAGACGAGCGAATCGAAATGATCATCGAATCTAAAGAAATTCTCATTTTTCAGGATTTATTCCTTATTTTTTTTTTTTTATTATTATTATTATTGAGGATATACATGCAACATATAAAATGTTAATATATTTGTGGAGAGTCAATTCTGTACTTTTAAAAAAATATTTTATACTATTATATAAAAATTTCGATTCATTTGTTAAGTTATAAACAATTTAAATTTACATTAAAAGTCACTCGTTTAAATTAAAATTAAAATAAGTGTCTTTACACGGGCAAATAAATTTAAACAATTGCAATTCAAAAAGTAGAACATGTAAACTATTGAATTAAACACCAATATAAAATGTCCAATAAAATCAAAAATATATATATATATAATTTAATCGATAATCTCGTGTATCATATTTTATATTTGTTTTCAACATACTAACACCCTTGTTTACAAAATTAAAAGATAATTAAATTTTGTAAAAGAAAAAAACTTTAGAAAAAATTTTCCTCTTCTTCTTTATTTATTTATAATATTGTTATAATTCATTTCTGTAAAATTACTCTTCCAACTTGATAAATTATTTTATCATAAAAAATGTTTAATAAAATCAAAAATATACGTATAATTTAATCTCGTGTATCAATTTTTATATTTATATTTCCAACATATTAACATCCTTGTCCACAAAATTAAAGGATAATTAAATTTTATAATATAAAAAACTTTAGAAAAATTTTTCCTCTTTTCTATTATTTCTACAAAATTACTCTTAAACACGATAAATTATTTTCACACGTTATTACCACATTATTATAACAAACTACATCTGAAATTCTAGACTCGTTGTTCGCTGAAACCGATCCTCTTCCCTGGTCGACCTGGAATCCTGGAGAACGGTTCGAGCAATTCGATAGCCATTAATTCGAAGGTGGAACGAGGACATCAGGTGTCTCTTGGGAAGAGGGATGATCCTGGAAACGGTAAACGAGCTGACGAAAGGGAAAGGAACGGTTCCAATCGTGCAGGAATTCGTACTGAAAGAAGACAAAGTTGGATAAAAACAATTAGAGATGAAAAAAAAAGAAAGAGAGAAAGAGAGAGAAAGAAGTGTCGAGATGGAAGTGGCACATACGGACTTTCTTTGAATGATTTATGGTGTCTGAAAATATCAGAGAGAATACGTTTCACGCCATCCTATTAGGATTTTTGTTATCGATATCTTATTCCATTTATTATTTTCTCTATATATAGAAACAAAAATATTATCGTATTGAATGATAAATGATATTTAATTAGACAGATCAAGGATTTTTATTATCTCAATATCTCCTCTTTTCGCACAATTTTAGGGAGAATTTGACTTATGGTGTTTGGAATTGAAACCAAAAATTATGGTTTCCTTTTATAACCTTTTATAATCCATCACAATTAATAAAAAGACAACTGTATTTAAGCAATTCTATTCACTTTATGGATCTAGTCCATAAAAAAAAAATATCGAAATCCGTTTCACTTTTCCAAAAAAAGATTATCAGCCTAATAACATTCACCAATGAACTGTTATTACAATTTACTTCGTATTTATATAAATTAATATAAATTAAGTAATATAAATTTAAATATAATATAAATATTATTATATAAAATTAAATATAATATAAATATAATTAAAGTAATATAAATTTGCTCCCTCATACAATCGAGCAAATTTCATCCTTCGAATCGTTCGAAAGATAAAAAAAAAAAAAAGGGAAAAAAGGAATCCAATCGTTTAAAGATCGATTCGAGCCGTAACGCAGTGCAGAGAATCCCGCCAGATAAACCAGAAGATAGATAGCCATTGAAAATAAAAGAGAGGGAGACGTTTATCGTGGACAGTGGGAGGACGAGTCTTCCTTTTCCGGTCCAATTTCGTTAAAGGCGCGAGAAGATCGATCGAGTCGAAAAGAAAGGAGAGGGAGCCGTCAAGTAATGCACGGTTGGTGAAGATCGTTTCGATGGATTAAAGCCAGGGTTGGGAACCGAGCTTTTCGCTGTTTAATTAACGTCACAGGGATTAACTCTGTTAGCGGGAGGAGAGCCTTGGATGATCAACGGATAATCGGGCCTGTCCGCTTAGAGGGTCCTCCTCCGCTGTCGTCGGATTGGCCGGCAGAAATTCAATTTCGCACGCTGGCACAGTTGAAAATATCAGATCTCGGGCGTCCGGATTGCACAAAGCCTGGAAACTCTCGAAACTCGGAGGAAAAGCGAGATTTGGGGACTTTCGACGCGTGCTAGGGATTATTTCGGGCGCCACTGTCGCTCAAGGCCGCCAACTTTATTACCAAGATTTTTCTAATTTATTAGAGATAGAGTTTCTCTGTCCTATTCTCGTTTCTTTTTTTCTAGTTTAAGTTTAAGTTTTCCACGAGTATGGAGTTTCAGTTTAAACTGATACAGTTTATGAGTTAAGTAATTACGGGTCGATATTATTTTATGGGAAATTTTTTTGGAATAGTTTTGGCAGAGCTTAGATACGAAGATCATCGGTTCACTGTCACTGGATAGAGACATATATCGAGGTATATCGTTGAATTTTGAACGCGTGTTGGGATTTGAGGGAATGGAACTAATGGTAAGGGAATACGAGGTTAGGTCAGCTATATTTATTTATTTTAGTTATCGTGACGAAGCTAGAAACTCTTTACAAAATTGATCATAAATTTAACATTCTGACGAGATTTACCACAAACTTTTGACAAACTAATTAATAATGCAAGAATAATTTATTTAAGATATTATTTATAAGGCCGAGGTTTTTTTTCTTTATCGAAATTAATCCCGTTATTCAAAATCTCAAGAATCGAATCCCTAATTATTTTCTGCTTCGTTCAACCTTCAAATTTGACATTAATCGGAAACAATAGACGAAAGTACTTAGTAGGTTAGGTCAGGTTAGGTTACGTCGTTAAAATGACAAAACTCCCTTTCTTCCCCTCAACTTACACGCGCAACTCACACTCGAACAAAGTTTAATACAAATCGCTTATTATATTCACTTCCCCCCTTCTCATCCCCCCTCCAAGGAGAAATTCTCCATTAAAGAGTAATACCAAGAATATTCGCCTCGAGTCGATCCAAACAATTGAAACGACGCTTCCCATACCTATCTTTTAATTAAATTCAGTCTCGTTCACGTCGAAAGAGAAGGCCGGTCGACGATCAACCCTGTTTTTAATTAAAGGATACATTCTCTCTCTCTCTCTCTCTCTCTCTCTCTCTCTCTCTCTCTTTTTCTTTTTTAAATTGCCACGCGAGAAGGAAATATTTTCCACGGATCGTTTGGCCAGTGGCCAAAAAGGAAAGCGGGAGGAAATTCAATTCTCCGTGGCTCGCGGGGGACAAGGATACGCGATAATTATTTGCGCTCGGCCCTGGAAATATTAATTTCAAGAAACCTCTTCCCCTTCACCCTATCCTCACGAAAGAGGAATTTTCTGGCGAAAAGGCGAAGAGAGAGAGAGAGAGAGAGAGAGAGAGAGAGAGAGAGAGAGAGAGAGAGAGAGAGAGAGAGAGAGAGAGNATATACGCCTTCCCCTTTCCTTGCATTAAAACTCGCGTAGCAGGGAAATTACACTTGTATATCCCATTTCTTCGGAGCGGTTTTTAAAATTTTTTTTTTTAAAAAAATAGTCTCAGCTATTTAGTCACGGAAATGTATTATATTAATAATTATATCGGATTTTGTGCGAGGATCTTCTTTGGAATTTCAATTTGATGAAGGAACTTTTATTTATTTATTAATTTTTTTTTTCTCAATTATAATGTATAACGTGTATGTAAAATATATTTGGATTGGATTTTGCGAAAAAAATTTTTTACTTTATTTTCTTTATTGGAAATTTTTTGGAAATTTGATGGCTAATATCGGCCGGATTTTGATTTAATTTTTGATTATGATATGGATACACGTGCCATGTTTGTGAATAATTGGAATCGCTTTTGCGATTTTTTTAAGTTTATTAGCCTTATATTTGAATAGAGCGTGGAAAAGATGGTTGAATATTATACAGTGTTCAGTATTTGAAGAAGGTTACGTATGTAAATGTTGACACGGTTTTTTCGCGAAAAATTCAAGGATTTTTCATTGGAAGATGAGGAAATATTCCGCTGAGAATAATCTAAAATATAATCAGTAAGAAGAATGGGGTTTTAAATGAAAGCCATTTTACTATTATTTATTCGTTGGCTTGGGAATAGATAAATAAGACAAAAATGGAATTATTTTAATTAAAGAAAAAATCTAAATTTAGATTTGAATTAATAAGAGCATTACAAAATGGAAAATTTATACTGAATTCTACGTTACATTGCAAAATTTGGTCAATAGCCATTAAAGTAATTTTTCTAATTACTTTTCATTTCTTTTGTGATATTGTATTTATCTTAATTTCCAAATTTTAATCATACCAATCTCCCCAATGAAGAAAAAATACTTGGAACTTTCTACAAGTGTACTTTTTCAAATAGTTAATTCTTCTATAACTATTTTAAATAAATATCACTGTGCAGAATTAATAATAATGACATACAAAGTATGTCACTCTTGATTAAAATAAACTCAAGACATATACTTAATATATATCATCCATTACTAACAACAAGTATTAAAACATATTTAATTGAAATTACAATAAAAAGAAATACACAAATAAAAACCAAAGTGGACATCACAAAAATAATCCTATCATCAATACTGATATGATTTTCCACAATCAATTATATTCATATTCACAATTCTAATTCAACTAAACTCAAAATAAAATACATAACACAATATCAAAAATTTCTTGAACATCACTTGACAAAAATAATACAAACATTAACATTGATACATTTTCCATAATTATATTCACACATATATTCATACTCAAACTCCAAATTACATAAAACAAATTACCAAATAAATCCCTTTCCTTAAACTCACTTCTCATAAATTCTCTGCAAAAATATTTACACAAATTTCTCTCTGATAATACTCTTCTCTATTAAACGCACCTCTAATATACTTTTCATATTAGACAATCTATATATATATATGTATACAGAGTTGCATAACTTTTGGGTTCAATTGCGTAGAGCAAGAGAGTCAATGTATCTCAACAGGCGGGAAGACGAGGAAGAGGAGAGCATCACGGTGAAGTAGAACGTGCTCATCTGTTCCGAGCAGCTGGCTCAATCATGCAGATCACCCTCGCCATACCGTTCGAGGGTAATCTTGGCGCGAGAGTGACTGGAAACCATGAACCATTCCGCGTCAATCATGCGTCAGGAACAAAGGAATGCTTAGCGCACTGGATGTACCCATTTGCCTCCTCCTCGTACACGCTCACGTCGCTTTTGCATCTCCTTTAAACGGGCTATTGCCCTCCGCTTATTACCCCGAGCGAGGGGATTTCGGCCGAGATAAATCATCCAGATCGTATCAATCAATCTTTACGCGAAGGCGAGGACGAGATTCCGATCCCTATTCTCCTTCTTATTCACGGGTCGCCGTTTTCAACGCACACCGTCTCTTATCAAAACGAAATTGTTATCGCGTTGAGAAATTCTTCTTGCGTTGTTGGAATTTTTATTTTTAACGCTTTTTGCAATTTTTTTTTTTTTTGCAAATGTCGATGATAGAATTTTATTAAGAAGGATACCGAGTCATCTTTCTTACCGCTTCAATAAATAACTATCGTTGCACTATTATTTCTATCATTGGTGGAATTTTCCTCTTAAAATCGTGTCTCGAATTTTCAATTATTGAAACTTCTTCTTTTGTATTCTTCATTAGATTCTAGAATTCTCAATACTCTTTTACGTCATATTTCCATCATTAATTCTCCTTTTCAACCTCATCCCAAATTCCTCTCTTTGTTCTTAAAATTCTTCCTTAAAGAAGTTTCACAACTTCTCCCCCTATATTACTCCTCCACGTTTCCCTAATATTCCTCTCCAAATTTCCACTCTTTCTTATCACCCCCCCCCTCCCACCCTCCACCCTTCCAATCTCATCGAAAACACTCCTCTGTGGGAGAGGGGAGGGGAGGAGGAAATCTCCCTATAGGCGCAAACTATAACCTCGTTATTCCGCGTCGATTAATCAATTGTTGAGAACTCGCGACGGGGGGAGGGAGCGAGGGGGGTGGAACGGCCGAGATTAAAGGTAATCGCGTATCGAGCGGCCGCGTAATGGCCGATGACGGGCCACGGTGTGAATTACTTTATCCCGAAAATACGTATACACACGAGGGGGGCGCATTATCGCGGGGCGCGTCATCGCGAGGGCGACGATACGCGGATCGAAATCAAATTTACGACGCGCGTGTGAGGGGGATGGGTCGGTCGAAGGGAGGAGGGGAGGGGAGAGGGAGGGGGAGGGGGAGGGATAAATCGCGTTTGCGCCCGGTATACGCCGCCGCACCGTCGCCACCGTAATTGCTGGTCCCGTGGCGCCTGCAAATTTAGCGGAAGGATCGCTTCGATGGATCCTTATCGCTGCACACGGACGGAGGAGGATATCGCTTCCCCCGCGTTCGAGTGGGGTGTTTTAAGGAAAAATGGCGGGGGATTCTGAGCGATGCCGAGATAGAGAGTAGATAATTTAGGTGGGGAGCGAGGGAACGAGAAAGTGGTGTGCAGCTAAGTGAGTGAATAAGAAAGTGGGTAGACTGGTGGTGATATGTGATGGTGTGTGAGTGAGAAAGTGTGAATGAGAGAAAAAGAAAGAGCGAGTGAGTGGACAAGTGGGTAAAGTGATTAAGAAAGAGAGTGAGTGAAAGAATGAGAAAAGAGAGAGTGAATGAGTAAGACAGTGAATAAGAGAAAGAAAGTAAGTAAAGGAAAAAAGAGAAATGAGTAAATGAAAGAGTGAAAGAGAGAAAGAGAGTGAGGGATTGAGTGAAAGAATGAGAGAGAGGATAAATGAGTGAAGAGAATGAGTAAGTAAATGAGAAGAAAAAGAAAGAAGTGAGTAAGTGAGCTAGTGAGTGAACAAGTGGATAAATGATTAAGAAAGAGAGTGAGTGAAAGAATGAGAAAAGAGAGAGTGAATGAATAAGTCAGAGAATAAGAGAAAGAAAGTAAGTAAAAAAAAAGAAGAATGAGTAAATAAGAGAAAGAAAGTGAGGGAGAGAATGAGAGAGAAGATAAATGAGTGAAGAGAATGAGTAAGTAAATGAGAAGAAAAAGAAAGAAGTGAGTAAGTGAGCTAGTGAGTGAACAAGTGGATAAATGATTAAGAAAGAGAATGAGTGAAAGAATGAGAAAAGAGAGAGTGAATGAATAAGTCAATGAATAAGAGAAAGAAAGTAAATAAAAAGAAAAGAGAAATGAGTAAATGAATGAGTGAATAAGAGAAAGAAAATGAAAGAATGAATGAGAGAGTAAACGAGTGAGAAGATAAGTGAGTGAACAAGTGGATAAATGATTAAGAAAGAGAGTGAGTGAAAGAATGAGAAAAGAGAGAGGGAATAAGTAAGTCAATGAATAAGTAGAAAAAGAAAGTGAATAAGTAAAAAAAGAAAGAAATGAATAAGTGAATGAGTGAATAACATAGAGAGTGAGAGAATGAGTGAAAGAATGATTAAGTGAATGAATAAGAGAGTAAACGATTGAGAAGATAAGTGAATGAGTGAATAAGTGATTAAAAAAGTGAGTGAATGTATTCGTGAGAGAGAGAGAGAAAAAATTCTGTTTTTTTTTTGGAAAAGTTTCAAGAATAGAGAGTTTCTTTGTTCAATCAAATCAGAAAATTAATTAAAATTCTTCTCAAGATTACGATATATGTAGATATGTATACCATTTCCTCTCTGTCTTTTATTTTAATTTATCACCAAAAGTAAATGAAATCTTGCCAGAAACAACAATTGTTTCTGGATCGGTTACAGTGATAAGGGCGAAATCGTACGACTTCGTCGATTATGCTTATCGATTCGGCTAAGTTGGATGCACGAGAAAAAGGAAAACTGCGTCCACGGTGCTTAGAGGCTACTTGACCCCCAAACCTTGACCGAGTATTTCGAGCAACCGCCGTTCTTCCACAAGTTCTCGAGATGCTTGCGAGTTTCTGCTTCTCGATCATCGCTACGCTTCCTCGGTTATCGCTACGTTTCCTCTCCATTGATCCGGCCAGGAAGCGATTCACACTTCCTTCAAATCGTTAATGTCCAAATGCACTCTTCAACTGTACTTTACTTCTCTTCTTTACAGTAGCGGTTGTAAAATTGCTTCTCCGCTTAAAAGGGCGAAGGAATATCGCGAAATCGTGATTCGAGGCTCTAAAAAAGAGAAGATATTGTGGACTTTATTCGTTTCTTTTTTTAGGAGCGAGTTTAGAGATAATTGTTGGAGCTTGAAGCTGTATAACCTTTTACACTCGATTCTAAGTTTTCCTCTCAAAGGGCAGCTTCAATTTTTTAATATAAACGGAGCAGCATGTGATAAAGATGTTTAAACAAAAACTTGTCACTTTGCAATTGAAGTATTATTATATTTTTTTTTTTTACAAAGTTTAAACAGAAATATTACGAAGTTGGATATTGGATATTTGTTAAAATAAAATCACTCGCGAAATAACCAATATTCCTTGAAATTTTTCCATTTACCAATTAAATATTCCTTTTCAATCAACAATATCACGCAAAATAAAATAATTATTTTCTCACCACAGAGAAAAAATTGTATCTCCGTGTTAATGAGTTAATAATAACTCACTTGACGCCATTGGAAAAATTCTCGTTCGATGCTTTTTCTTTTCTTCTCTCTTTCTCTCTCTCTCCTTCAAATATGCAAATATGTAATGCACGGGAGGAATGGAATAGGATCTTGATCAGGAGAGGTGGTTTTCATCGTAACCGGAACGTGGTTCGACGACAGCGCGACGAGGACGTCGAGAAAGAAGACGAACGAGATGGGAAAGGGGGTGAGAAGATGTGGGTGGTAGCCCCCCTTTCCTTCCGCTGAATTCTAAGGTATCGACTTTTCAATTGGGTCACGTACACTGTACCCAATGGGCGCGTACGTGTGCACAGATGCCGGGTGGTGCGTTGGGAATACAACCTTCCCCTCCCTCCTGATGGAAATTGAAAAATACGGAGTGAAAATCACGGCTCCCAGAAATTCTAGGATTTGATTTTTCGAAAATCATCCTCGACGAGCGATGGACTTCGTAAGAAGTGGATGACAGGTTCGTGGAAATTCGTGTATCGAAAAGTTGCTTTCGAAAGTGAAACTCACGATTTTTAGTTCGATTCGAGTTTCGAAAGAAATGGATGGATTTCGAGCGTCGAATTGGGTAACAGAATCGCGAGTTTTTTTTTTTTTTCGTTATTGGATATTGCTTTCGAAAATGAAAAAGACCTTTTTCCATTTTTTGAAAAATTATTTTCCTCGAATATAATGGATTTCATAGAAAATAGGGGATCGCGAATCTTTGAAAATTATCTTTTGATAAAAGTAAAAGTCACCATTTTCCAAAAATTTAGGATTTCCATCACGAATGATGGACTTCATAGGAAATAGATAATAGAATCGTGAATCTTTGAATGTTTTTGAAATTAAATCACGATTCGCAGAAATCGATCGTTGATAGAACTTTATAAAATTTTGATTTTTGAAAAATTATTCTCGAAAAATAATTGAATTTGATAAGAAACGAGATAACAGAATCGTGAAAATTCCTTTCATCTTTGAAATTTGGAAATGGCTCGACCGTGGCGCCACACGTTTCAGCACTGAAACGCAGTGGGGTATCCCCGACGTAAATCGTGCCAGCGATAGAGAGACAGAGCGGGAGAGACACGGTGAAAAAGATATGAAACTGTTATGACCCGACCAGCCTCGATCCATAAATGTTTTACGACCGCGATATTGTTGTCTTCTGTGCGAGTATTTCGTGTTCACGACACGGTGTGATCCTTCTCTACGAGACCGTTAACCTTTGGAATATCGCTCTTTCGAAGGTCTCTTTTGAATGGCACCATAATGAACGTTTTAAAACTTTTAATATGATCTATCGATATTATTATTATTATGGCTTCTGTTACAAAACAACAGAAGATATTAGATATAAAAGATAATTGAAACTAGATTTATAATAATTTTTTGATATTTTAAAAATTTTACCGTAACTTTAATATTATTCTATCTATCTACATTGTAATCATAATATGTTACCATTAGTAGTTCACAAAAATAAAATCACTTCTTTGTAACAGATAACCTATTTCCACTAAGCTATTACATATATATATGTAAAAATTTAAAATTATTTTTAAATTACATTTAAAATATAATTGTTTTCAACTCGTTGTTAAAAGTAATTGCTATGAATAAAAAAAAAAGTCAATATCTTCATCATTCATTAGAAAAACACGAAAACAGTCTGCAATACGTTATACAGACTAAAAATTTCTACAAATGGCACAGATTACAATTAATCATTTTGAGAACCTCTGCATTATTCGCAGAACACCGGTGAACCGATTTCCAACATAAAATAGTACGCGAACCTATCCTCGATCACACGTATTACAGACTTCACTTCTGTCCCATCAAAAGCAGTCAACCACGAAACCTTCCATTTCCCTCCACGAGAACCCTCCTTCAACTAGGAAACTCATCCTTTTCCCCTTCTCTCTCCCCTCCGCATCGCTGCGAAAGTTTACAGATGAAGACTCGCAACGGTCGCATATAGGTGGACAACAACACTGGTAAAGGAAATTTTCACGTGAAACGTAGAGAGAAGGAGAGAGAAAGAGAGAGAGAGAGAGAGAGGCAGAGGCGCGAGTCGACCGCGTTACTCATTCGAGCGAGGCGTGGCGCGCGCATACACACGGTCGAAGAGAAA
Source organism: Apis laboriosa (assembly GCF_014066325.1). Taxonomy (NCBI): domain Eukaryota; kingdom Metazoa; phylum Arthropoda; class Insecta; order Hymenoptera; family Apidae; genus Apis; species Apis laboriosa. Next base: position 614,305 of record NW_025223501.1, read on the forward strand.
GGGAGAGTGGAAAGGAGCGTTTTCAGTACGTCGACGGGTAATGCGACCGGTAACGGAAAGCTATTTAACTTGCGGCTACGACGGACTTCCGACTCGGTTACTCCTCTAAAATAGCTAGTCGCCCCTCCGCGTAGTGAGTTCGCATCTACTAACCTGCACTTATATCTTGCGCCAGAGAAACGCAACCCGCTTACACCGTGCGCAATTACGGTTGCCATCGCGCAGACCGCTTTCTTCGACGTGTTCTGCAGAGAGATCGGGGGAGGATGCGCTTCTGATGTTGCATTAACGCTCGATGCATTTTTACGCCCCGTTTTTTTAAAAATAATTTCATTGGGATTTATGACTTAGATGGAACAGGAATTTGGAAAATTGCTATTTTATATATATATATATATATATAATATTTAAAATGGCAATATATATATATACACACATACACTTAAATTATAATTGAGGTTATTTGTTTTTGATATTTACGATTTTTATGGATTTTGAGTATATATAATATAATTTCGTTTTTTTTATAATTTTGTAAAATTTTAGGATGAGAGAGTAAGAAAAATTGTTTAAGTGTATGTGCTATCAAACTATTATTGAGGTTATGTTCTTGATGTTGCATGCAGGAGGTCGATGTATTTTTATGGCTCATCTAGTTCTCGCGTAATTTTTTTGCAATTTTATAAGATTTATTAAAAGAAATAAAGCAAGAAATCCCTTGAAATCGCTTGAAAATATCAGTAGATTTTAATCGATGTATTTTTATTGAAAAATTATATGATTTACGATTAAATGTTAAACATTTTAAAATATATTTTCTCATGGAAATTGCACGATTCAATTAATAATCTTACAATTTTGCATAAACATTCCTATACTTTCTTCAACTTTATTACAAATTTCCATACATTAGCATGGAGAAACATTAATTAATCTTATATTTTAATATTATTTAGTTCGATTTATAATCTTCCCCGATACTTTTTCAATATAAATTTTCCCGATTGAAATTTGTCCGCTATATTTAATTAGTTATCGAACTATTCAGACGTAAAAAAAAAAATTATAATTACAACTAACCGAGAAGAGCTTGATATCGTTGCTTGATGGTTCAATTTAAGATCTCGCTATATCGAGAGATTCTCCCGGGATGAAACAAAGGATCGAACGGGCACGAAGACGCGAAACATCGTCACGGAGGCTGCTCGTCTACCAGCCATAATGCGATTGAGCTGAGAAAGTTTTTCTATTACCCCTTGGAAACTTCTCCCGAAGCTATCGAAGTATCGACGCGGGCTAGACGTCCGCCAGGGATTCTTCCTCCAACCTTCTTTGCGTTCCTCGAGCGTAGACCAGAAATCTTGCGATAAAAAATACTAATATTTTTTCTTTTTTCTTTAAACAAGCGAAATATATATTTCGATGAAAATTTAACAATCGTCTTTTCTCGAGAAGCGTAGAAGAGTGTTATATTTGCAAATATTAAAGCAAGCTCCAATCTCTGCAATCTAGAAAAATCTCTTCTTTTGTTTATTTTCGAATTCGTTGCTTTTTTTATCGTTCTCACAATACTTTTATATATTTGTTCTTTTTCTTCTTTTCCAAAAAAGAAAAATTGGTCAGCCTCGGATTAAATTCTCGAATACACGATAAAACACACTTTTCATCGATCTTTGCAATCTTCCTTCCAAGATCACGTCCTCTATCACATCTCTATATAAATATTGTCCAAGTTTATTCCATCTTCAAATTCGTCATATTCCATTACGAAACATTTTCCAAATCTATCCCACAACACATACACGCGTATTTCTACAAATAATATTCGTTCCCAAAATTTTTATTCGAAAAAATTTATCTCGTTTCAAAAAAAAAAAAAAAAGAAATATTGCATTCCTAACTCGGTAAAAATTAAGATTAAACCTGAGATAAAACAAGAGGCAACGGTGCAACGATTCCATCGTTGTCCACGAATAATTATCCTCGGCCCACGGCTGATGCTGTTTTCCAGGACAGGGCACGCGAGCACGTTCCGTATGAGGGAATGCAAACAGAAAGTTTACCCGGACACCACGGGCCGCGCCCTTTGTTTCCTTAGCAATAATTTAATACGTCGCGGGGTGGTGGTGGTGGATTGGCCGGCCTCTGTTTATCGAACGTATGTAAGCGCCAGTGGCGTGTTGCGAATTTAGAATGACCGATGTTATCATTGCCGAACTGCTTATTATGAAACAGCGTGATTAATTAACGATTTACCCCGCGAGTCGAACCCCCTCTTTCGAACCGAATTCGAAAACCTGGCCATTTATCCTTTCGACCAATCTGAACTATAATACCTTTCTTCTCTCTCTCTCTTTTTTTTTTTAATTCTTCTTTGGAAAGATATAAAAATAGAGGAAGAAGAGATAAGAGTTTTTATTTATTCTGAATCGAATTCGAAAACGTGGCCATTTATCCTTTCGACCAATCTGAACTATAATATCTTTCTTCTCTCTCTCTCTTTTTTTTTAATTCTTCTTTGGAAAGATATAAAAATAGAGGAAGAAGAGATAAGAGTTTTTATTTATTCCGAATCGAATTCGAAAACGTGGCCATTTATCCTTTCGACCAATATGAACTATAATATCTTTCTTCTCTCTCTCTCTCTCTCTCTCTCTCTCTCTCTCTCTCTCTCTCTCTCTCTCTCTCTCTCTCTCTAATTCTTCTTTGGAAAGATATAAAAATAGAGGAAGAAGAGATAAGAGTTTTTATTTATTCTGAATCGAATTCGAAAACGTGGCCATTTATCCTTTCGACCAATCTGAACTATAATACCTTTCTTCTCTCTCTCTCTTTTTTTTTAATTCTTCTTTGGAAAGATATAAAAATAGAGAAAGAAGAGATAGAGAGTTTTTATTTATTCTGAATTCGAAAACGTGGCCATTTATCCTTTCGAATCTGTCTGAGTTATAATATTCTCTTCCAATTTTTTCATATTTTGGAAAGATAGAAAAATAGGCGACAGAGGAGGAAGAGATAAGAGTTTTTATTTTTTTTTAACGAAGCAAAAAAATATGTACGTTGAATTAAGGATTTAGTTTCAGAGTCGAACCCTCTTTCGAACCGAATTCGAAAACGTGGCCATTTATCCTTTCGACTAATCTGAACTATAATACCTTTCTTCTCTCTTTCTCTAATTCTTCTGTACTTTGGAAAGATATAAAAATAGAGGAAGAAGAGATAAGAGTTTTTATTTATTCTGAATCGAATTCGAAAACGTGGCCATTTATCCTTTCGACCAATCTGAACTATAATACCTTTCTTCTCTCTCTATCTCTCTTTCTCTAATTCTTCTGTACTTTGGAAAGATATAAAAATAAAGGAAGAAGAAATAAGAGTTTTTATTTATTCCGAATTCGAAAACGTGGCCATTTATCCTTTCGAATCTGTCTGTTATAATATATATATTCTCTTATACGTTTTTTATATTATAATATTCTCTTCCAATTTTTTCATATTTTGGAAAGATAGAAAAATAGGCGACAGACGAGGAAGAGATAAGAATTTTTATTCTTTTTAACGAAGCAAAAAAATATNTCCAATTTTTTCATATTTTGGAAAGATAGAAAAATAGGCGACAGACGAGGAAGAGATAAGAGTTTTTATTTTTTTTTAACGAAGCAAAAAAATATGTACGTTGAATTAAGGATTTAGTTTCAGAGTCGAACCCTCTTTCGAACCGAATTCGAAAACGTGGCCATTTATCCTTTCGACCAATCTGAACTATAATACCTTTCTTCTCTCTTTCTCTAATTCTTCTGTACTTTGGAAAGATATAAAAATAGAGGAAGAAGAGATAAGAGTTTTTATTTATTTCGAACCGAATTCGAAAAAGTGGCCATTTATCCTTTCGAGCAATCTGAGTTATAATATCATTCTCTTCCAATTTTTCCATATTTTGGAAAGATAGTAAAAATAGGCGACAGAGGAGGAAGAGATAAGAGTTTTTATTCTTTTTAACGAAGCAAAAAAATATATACGTTGAATTAGGGGGATGAAAGAGGAAATCTATATCGAAGATTTTGAGATGTTAAAGTAAGGATTATTTTGAGAATTTATCTCTCTTCCATTCATCATAATCGTATATGATGTTGTTAAAGGTGAATCCTGTCTCTGAAAGGATTAAACCTTTATCCCGCCATTAAAATATTAAAATGATATAAAGCGTGAATATTAAAATATCACATCGAACATGACTCCAACAGCTATTTATCATCTTAATATATATTTCTATCATTTTATTGATATAATAAACAGTATTACTTCATCCATTCCAACCTATTTTTCACCTTTTATAATTTTCCTATAATTATTCAATACAAATGAACACGAGAAAAATACAAACACTATCGCAAATACAAATATCCGATAAGAACACACGAAAGATTAATAATGAACGAACAATCGTCAATATCACCAAGCAACAAGAGCAAAAAAACAAAAAATAGGGTTAATCGTGAAAAACGTACGAAACCAACAAGGACAAAGTTGATCAGGGTGCAAGCACCCCGGCTAATCGAGGAGGAAAATAACAACGCGAAACTTTATTAAACCGTAATCGCGGCAGAGCCGCGTTTACATTTCAGTGAATTCCGTTTCTCGAGGGTGAAAAGTTGGTGGAACTCCCTTCTTCTTCTACCCTTCTGTTAAAAGCCATCCCCGCCCCCCCTCTTTCGAGCAGCAACGTTCTACACCCTTTCACCCTCCCCTCCCCCAAACCGTCGCATCGAGTCTCTCCACGTGGTGGAAGAGAGGCGCATTCGAGGGGAGGAGCCGCATCGAGGAAGCGACAAAAATGTCTCCCTTTGACTTCACCTTGTCCCGATCTTCCTCTTCGAGTAAAGTGCAATTCCCCGTGTTAAACGTGCCAAAGTGTCGACTACTGCAACTGCCAGACAAACCCACTCTACAGTCACACGGTACACTCTTCTACTTACCAGGTTTTTCTTTTTTTCTTTTTTGAATTGACGGGTTGGAAGGGTGGATTGGGAGAAGAACGTTGGAATTACATTTTACGGGGAGAACGAGGGATGGAATTGATGGCCGATTCTACGAGCGAATACGATGATTTTGTTTTTCTGTTTAAGGGTTTTTTTCTTTTGGGAAAAAATGGATGCAGGTTTTTTTGGATCAAAATTGTTACGAAAGTGTGAAAAATTTTTTCGGATTATTTATTTCGTAGTTTTTGTCAAATTGTGAAAAGAAAATTTGGTAATTATTTTCTTTAACCCCCTCCTCAACGATGGATGAGACACATTATTTTAATAATTGTAACGATAGAAAAATCCTTTCTATGTATCAATATCAAGTAATTTTTCATTGAAATCGAAGGATTTGAAGAGTTGAATAATTTTTTGAAGTATAAGAGAGCGATGAATATATTATTAGTAACTAATTATTTTAGATAAGAAATTTTAATAAATTTTAATAAAGAAAATTTGGTAATTATTTTCTTTAACCCCCTCCTCAACGATGGATGAGACACATTATTTTAATAATTGTAACGATAGAAAAATCCTTTCTATGTATCAATATCAAGTAATTTTTCATTGAAATCGAAGGATTTGAAGGGTTGAATAATTTTTTGAAGTATAAGAGGACGATGAATATATTATTAGTAATTAATTATTTTAGATAAGAAATTTTAATAAATAAAGGAGACATTTTGTTTATCTAGAAAAAAGATATACACGATCCTAAAATTAATCAAGATGTTACGAAATCTATTTCCTAATGATTTTTTCAATTTACCTTATTGCATTATTGTATATAAATTCTAATAATTATAAAAAAATAAAGAAAATTAACAACCAAGTATTACTCTATACCCAGAGGATTTTTAACACGATTCATTCGCTATAACAATGTATATGTAAAAAAAAAAATTCCATTACATTCACGTGGCAATACACAAAAGGTAGAAAAATCCGAAAGCACTACTAATCTATCGAGTCTCCCATTCCACATTTTACATGGAGGAACGTGGAGTATTGGGTTCACCTGACGTAACTCGAAATAGGATTCTGCGTCCATTAAGCGAGCACGAGCGTAACGCGTTCCGGATTAGCAAAGCGGTTTTTCAACGGCGAAAGAATTCCGTTGGATAGGGCCAACGGTCCTGGAAAAGGCAGAGTAGGCTTGATTAAAAATCGATAATGATTTTTCCAACGTGGTTCATCCGCTCGAATGCTTCTTTTCAAGAAGAATCCTTGCCTCTTCAATTGTGTCTATTAATTAATAATATATATATTCCTCTTAACTCATGAAAATCCAATGTGTGTTTCTTAAGAATACTCGATGTGATCTGAATATACATTTCTCAATATAGGTTAGGTTCATCATTAAATGTTCGTGACTATAAAGAAATTATCAATAACAAAAATTTAGTAACAAAGTTCTCTACATCAATATTACGTTTCTCAATTAGGATGTTGGATAACGTTTCGATTCACCACTAAATGTCTCATTTCTCCATCATCCTTTCTATACGATTATAAAGAAATATTCTTATCTTTCCTTGAAATCTCTTAATTTCTCTTTCTGAAACACGTAAAACTATAACTTTTGTTCAATTTTTACAGTTCTATTTTCCCTCTGAACAAGTGGGAACAGATCGACATAGTTGATCGAAAGGAAATTTCCGAGTAGCAAACGCCGCGAGACACGTGCACGTCGATTAGCTTTACACGCGGCTGGCCGAGCCGAGGAAATAAACCGCGACGAATCGTGGTTAATCGCTTGAAAACACGGCCTTGGATCGTGAAAAACGACACGCGGGAAAATTCAGCTCGCACACTTCGATCCGGGATTATCCAGGACCGTGTCGGACGGGAACAGGTTCCCAATGGTGAAGGGCAACGATCGATGGTCAGTTGTTTCACGGTAATTCGTTCTGCGATTCCAACGATTTTTCATGGTGAAATTGTGGTGGGAGATATACAGATCGGAGACATGTATATTTGCAAACGTGTTTGTAAACTTGTTTGTTATGGATCTCGAAGGAGCTATTTTTCCGTTCAGAATTTTTTTTTTTTTTTTTTTTGCAATAACTGGAGCTATTGTATCTCTTCTGCAAGTTACGATGTAGATGTATAAAGACTCACGATTTTACACTCGACGTTTTCATTCATTTCCATTCATAGAAATATAGAAACCATGTCTTTAATTAAATATTTGGCGCCATCTGCTTGAGGAATGGTACAAGTCACGACGATTAAACTGTAACTGTAGTAAAATATACGGAAATACGATTTTATTCTCGATTTATTTTCGAATATTCGTAAGTAGAGAGTTTCTAACTGGAAGATATTTGGCGCCATCTGCTTGAGAAATAGAACGAGTCGCGTAACGATGGAATAAGTATCGCACATTCCATCGAGACACTCTTCTACAAACTATAGTATCCACTAAAATATACAAAGCATTTATATTCGAATATTCGTGTGAACGATCCACTATTTCGATTGCTCGTAAGAGCGTGCAGGAGCCAAGTCTTTAATTGGGTGTTATTTGGCGCCACCTACTGGCTCGAGAAGTAAAGTCGGTCACGTGACGAACGATTCGGAATACACTGAACGTGGCGCTAATACCAGTAAGGAAACTTCGACCGTTGGATCGGTCGAGTTAATCTCTTTGGACTTCGCGAGCCGGTGGACGGAACATGGGAGTGGCTATTGTCGAGGCTAACGAACGCGAGTTCTCGTCGATTACGGTAGTTAGGATGTTACTAGTTCTTGTGATCAAGCGGATAGTTTCGCTTGTTCGAGTTTCGAAATACCGAAGACGCTATATACATATTGCTATGGCAATACATGGCTGAATTTTTAGCTTTATTCTGTCTATAGTGCGTGTGTTGTATGTATGTCGAATATGTTGAATTGTACATCGATTTATCGATTATTGATATCGTTTTCATCTATTTATACATTATTGCATTAATACATGAATTCTTGCGTTTTTGAAAGAATAGTTTCGAATTAGATACGTTCAACGTGATAAGTATTTGAATATATACTCATGCTCTCTTAAATCTATCGAAACAATAACAATATCAAGAATTCTCATTCTACCTATATAATTAACGTTTCCTGCGACAGTTATCCGAGCATTGTATCAAATATCATTATCATATTAATTATCGAGCATTAAATATATCAAATACGAATCGTACAAGTGTGTTATAAACAACAAACATCTCATTGCTCGCGAAACAACGTACAGAACGTACTTGACATTTCCTCCGTGCATGGTTGAAACACGGAATGTTCATGCTGTGTAGAAAAATGGCGGGCTTAATTTCAATTTGCCCTGTTGTGTGCGCGTTGAAAGCTCGCGTGATTCTGGCACGTTCGTCGACACCGATAGCGGAGAGAGCACAGTGTTTATCGCGATCCTGGTTATCGATTCGGTGATAGCCGAGCCGAGAGTTCCTTGATCCCCCCCTCCCTTTGCTCGAAACTCGCCAGAAAAACGGGTCCTCGACCGAGTCACGTGACGCACGCATCTTTGGTAAACTGAACTCTTTCAAAAAGAGTGACACCTCTTTTGAAAACACTTGATCGACAAATTGTAAAGAGCTAAAGTATACTATTAGAGGGTGTTAATATAATTGCATTAGGATAGCACTTAACTTTGCATCGTTTTATTTAATAAACTTAATCCCAGATTAAACGAAATTAAATTAAGTTAAAGTTCTTTAAGATTCTAATGATTTACGTTGGAGTTGAGCTTTCTAAACAAAATTTTCGCAATACGATATATATCTTTTTCTTATTTCTAAATATTTAGAATATATCCTCGCCTTTGCTGAGAATCAGAATTTAGAAAATACTCGAGTTAAATTACTACTTTAATAACATAATAATACAAAATCTATTCGATTGGATTAAATCTTTAGAACGTAATTTTTTTTAAAATGGAAATTTAAAATTGAATTATAATTACAGGATAGTAGTCGTTTTTTCGCAAAAAGATGTGACACGCTCTAATTTAAATTGCTCTAAACTAAATAATTCGAGTAAATAAGTTGCCCCCAGAATCGATCCCCCGAAGGAAACTTAAAAAAATATATTATCTACACATTGACACTCCATGCAGACACATAAATGGGCGCAATAAAAAGAACAGTCGACGAGAGGCATTTCGGAAGGTGGACACTCGAGGAAGAATAGCAGATTAGAATGGTGGCCATTGTGAGCTGTAATATCCGGCCGTTGGCGAGGCCATGAAAGGAGCGGATTACAGAAATTCATTTGCCTCTGAATAACCGGGGTACGTGTGTCGTCCCTGCAGAATAAACACCGGCAATTTAAGCTCGACGAGCCCCGCTAATACCCCGCGCGTCGAATCGCGATTCATATAAAAGTGGACTTTCGCGTATCAGACACGGTCTAATAATCGTACTAGCGGATGAGTGGAAAAATGAAATTCAACTTGCGAATGACATTTGTCTAGAGAATGGAAATTCGGATCGATGGCGCGTTCAATGCGTCGCAATTGTGATCGAGCTTTGCAAAGGAATGCTTGTAAAATGGTAGGAGAGTGAGGTACAAATATATATAAAGAATTAATCATTAGAAGATAATAAAAAGAACAAGCTTCGTTTCTTTCTACGTTAATCAAATCTAATCACTAAAATAAATAAATAAATAAATAAACTTAATTAAAAAATAAATATAATTAAAAAAATAAATTAAAAAATAAATAAACTAAAGAGGATTGAAATATAATTTCCTTGCAAATATTAATCTCAATGAAACGATAATATTCCGATTATTGAACAGCATTATTGAACAGCATTACAACAAACTATTTCTTTATCAAAACTATTGAAACTGTATCTTTTCCAAGGATGGCGTGGAACGAAGCGTGGAAGGAAAGGATTCGATGGAAGGAAAGTTTCGGGGTGAATTAATTAACGTTGTTGTCATTGACACGAAAGCGCGGGGACGTATGCGCGGTGAAACGCGAGAGAGCGATCAGGGTTGCGAGATGTGCAACGGCGGCGCAGGGTCAGGTTCGGAGCCTCGTGACACGAGACCTGCTCGTGCCGCTAATAATCGGTTTACACACAATGAAACGATGACGAGGTTACAGGCTTATTAAGGTTAATTTCGCAGGGCTGTGCGGTGTCACGAACAGATCGGCCTCACGTATTCCATTAACCACTTTTAACGTGGCCGTACCACGACGAGAAAGTGATTCCCTCGAGCTGTAACACGAGATATAACCTAGGTTCGAATTTTCTTCGATGGAATAGCAGGGAGTATTATTATATAATTTCCGAGTATTTTGTTCGATGATAACCGTATTTTTATTTTTTTTTAAATAATGGTAAAATATGCAAAGTTATCGATTTGTGGAAATTTTATACGATGTATACATTAAAATTTTTTTTTATATTTCTAATCATTAAAATAAATAAATAAATAAATAAAAAATAAATAAACTAAAAATGAGGATTGAAATATAATTTCCTTGCAAATATGGACTCAAAAGAGAAGGTAAAGAGTATCTCTCATCTCGCTAAATGAACTTTTGGAATTTTCGCGTAATATGTTTTATAATATATCATTGTTTTTCTCGATGCATTAAGCAAGTGGAGATATACATTTACATATTTATTCCGCTTTGTTGTCACAGAATTTCAATTTTTATACTTTTATATTATTTTGTTGTTATTATTATTATTATTATTATTATTATTACAACATTTTACTTGCTTAGAGCAAAAAATGAAAAATAGGAATTATTTTAAATTTCCATAACCAGAAATAATATAATTCTTCCATGTAATAATTCCTCTAACAATAGGTGCATAGCAGAGTCGAATATAAATAATTTACGAAACGAGGGAATACTCTTGAAACGGAGTAACTGTAGTTAAAAAAATCTCGAATAAAGTTTGAATAATTACTCATTAAAACGCTCGAATAACATTTATTCCTAGTTATACATATATATATAATCGATCTATTTTTTATATAACCTCGGAATTATTTGCGATTATTATTATATTTTGAAAAATAAATTCATCGAAGTAACTTTATTTTATAACTATTAAATTTTGTGCCCATCACTGTCCCGAAAATTTTTACCAACGTGAAACTTGGTGTGTTTTCGAAAGAAACGTTCCAGTTTTTCGGCGTTGCTGAAATTCTCATTAATTATGTAATCACGCTTCGTTAGCCCCGCCGGTTGCTTTCGTTTCGCCGGAGCAAATACGCGCCTCGAATCCCTCTTTGTCCGCGTGTTTGTTTGCGTCAACCCCTCTCGATTATCGATTTAAAACGGTTAAACGATCGAATATAACGTTTATCGGTCGTGCCGATGATCACGGCCGTGACGTGCTCGATTTCGAGACTTCCGACACGTGACTCGGATGAATACGAAGGTGGATACGCGATGGGGGAGATTGACGTTCAAATCGGGAGGTGAAAAGGAGGCGAGAGGGGAATTGTTAAATAAATGATAAATAAACGCACGTGCGTTGTGGCATTGGCTGCGATTAAACGGTATTAGACGGTTAAATGGACGTTAAACTCAATGAGCGCGGAATATAAGTATTAGGCGAGCGATGAATAGTGATAATAGGGCTTGTTGAATATCGATAGTTAAATATATATGAAATTGGTCTACTTTGGTCTATCATTAGTGATTTTTTATTATTGCTAATAAATATTGATGGAATACCGAGACTTGAATACCAATACTCGATTACAAGATTTTAATTATTGTCGAATTATACTTCGAGATCACGAAAATCTACGTCATAGGTTTAATAGTGCCGCAGTAGTTCGTACGACTGCTTCGTGCGGCGCTCGCGTTAACACAGAAATATCGAATATATAGCAATATCAGTTACCATCATTACTCGAAATACCGAAATACTATTCAACATATACCTCGAATATCCACCCTCAAGCAATAAAAAATAACCCCAATAACGAATTATCACTCCAAAATATTAATTTCGAAATCATAAGAAATTGACGTCGCATGTATAACGCATCGGTTTAATGGCGTCGCAATAATTCGCATGATATGCGATGCTCGCGCTAACACGAAATATAAAATATATCAAATAGCGAATCTAAGTACTCGAATATCGAATACATTCAATAAATACCTCGAATATCCACTGCCAGACAACGACGAGTCTCCCAATAACGAATTAAATCACAAAAATCACTAATTTCAAAATCACGAAAAAATTTACGTCACGTACACATCGGTTTTATGGCGCCGCACTAATTCGCGCGATTGCCGTCCGCGGCGCTCGCGTTAACGCGGTTCAACGAAACGTCGCATTTCGTCCAGCTGCAAATTAATCGCGAGCACAAAGGGCTGTTTCATCGGATCGAAAGTGATTCGGCGCGTCACTTGCACGCCGGCTCCCACGTTTTTCGCAATTAACCATCGTCGAACAATGCATACATGGAAAGATTCGCCCTTCTTCCTCTAAATTCATTTCCGGACAAAGGTATCGTATAACAAACGGGATATTGTACTCATTCTCTTTTTCTCTCTCTCTTTCTCGCTCGCTCTCTCTTCGCGAATTCGACGACCGATCGGTAAACGAAAGAAAATTTTCCAAGCCACGCACCTCTTCCGTGTCGAGGAACGGATGAAACGACGGAATTAATTAAAAGCGAATATCGCAGAGGAAGGGGGGAAGGCCACTCCACTCCTCCCTCCCTCTCTCTCGGGCTTTGTCGCGTTCGAGGAGGGATCAAGCGATGACAAAGCGAGGCCAGACAAACGAGAAGAAGCGTCATTGTGGATGAATCGCGTGCACAAAGGACGAGCTGACGAAATCCATTACCGCGAGAGGAACCGGACTTCTGTGTTCATCTCGAGGAACGTGGGGGATCACGATATTCAAGCTTGGATCGAAAACAACCCCAAAGCTCGAGCTTTCTAATCTCTTCGATCTCAATTGCACGTCTGCAATCTTTTCTCAACCATTTCTATTATTATTGTGTATTTTTATAATATTATTTATATGTTAAATTTATTAAGTACCGACAATAAAAAAGAGAAAAGAAAATTCGTGGAAAGTAATAGAAGTAATTTTTTTTTTTTTTTTTTTTAGAAATAATCGAGTGTTGAAACGTCATTGGAGTGTTTATACGAGTGTTTAAAAGTTTGACAATTTGTTCGGATTCGAGAGTGGGTCGAAGCCATCGCTAGTTCGAGCCAGACTTTCCACAGGAGTTGGGGCTTTTATTCCAGCCTCCATTAAACGGACTACATTGTTCTGACCCGTAGTTTACGTATAATTTCACGTTCGAGGGGTGGGAGAGAGCGGTCACGTTTCGCTTTGAATCCGACTTTTTGCACCTTCGCGTCCAAAACTGCGAATCGAAACACGGCACAATGAGCCGTCCCCTACCCCTTCGGATTTGCGATTCGATTTATTTTACAAAGAACAATTAGCTCGATTGAACGTGCATCGAGCGGGGAAGTACAATCGATGAAATCGATATTGGTGATAAAAAAAGTTCTTCAAATTGAACATATTTAATTCTACGCTATTTTAAGACCTACGTTCTTTAAATCGTTCTGTAAATTATAACATAAACTCATATTGAATGAAGAGATTTCAAGCTTTCGAAATTTAGATAACTCGACTAAATTAAACTATTTTTTTCGGCTACTTAATATTTTAATTTACGTATTCAAATGTAAAATAGTATCTATTGCTCGAATTCTTGAATTTGTTTCTAAAAAGATTTATTAAAACGCAAAACTTTTATAATTCTATGTAATTATACGATTATTTCATTAAATTAAAATTGCAAAGATTTTTTTTTTCAATCAAAAATTCCACTATCGATCACGACCACATTTTTTAATATAAATTTAAATTATATAAAATACAGAGATCCATTTAAAAAAACAAAAAAAAAAAAGGTCGACAATTATTGAAATACCCATCCATCTCCATCGATGGATCCAAGCCTCAATTAACGAGAGACTATCCTATATCGATTTCACCAACTGTACATTCACGGACACAAAGATATCGAGATCCATAACGCGGATAAATTCCATTTCTCTATCGTCCCGAAAGATTTGTCCCTCTGCGAGATAGTAATTGACTTTTCCATCAGGCTCTCCCCTCGTTTCCTCGCATATCACGCGCGCCGGAAGTCGATAAAACGGATTCCAGGGACAACAAATTTTCAAGCTTCGATCCTCGTTCTGTTTCGAACACACACGTATAAATATATATATATATATATATATAAACGATAAATATTTTATTCCCTTGCGTAAAAATTTTAAGAACGTTTTTCTGGCCAGGATTGGATAACAAAAATCGTGAAAACGGGAAACTCGAAAGGAAATGGGATTAGAGTAGTACACCGACCTCTGGGGGCAGCAGTATATAGTTAGAAACGAGTTTAAAAGTTAGGTTAGATTGTTTAACGAGTTTTCAACGGTATCGTTTATTTTCATTCACGGAATATTTTTATTCACCAAAGTACGTGGTTGAGAGGTAGCACAATAGCGATTGAGGTTAGCTTAATATCTAGGAATTGGATAAGTTAGATCGATTTATTTATATTTATAATTACTTGAGGAGAGGAAAAGAAATGTAGGATAAATAATTTCTAAGAAAAAGTTTACTCAGAATCACTGTTGAAAAATTGTTGTTAAATTGTGATAAATTTGGGGAAAAGAATTATTGATGGTGTATATAACTGGCAGGACAATATGGCGTCGTGATACGTGGGTATGATAAAAGAAATGTTGTTTTGATAAGGGAAAGGGATACATTGAATTTCGTTGTTGTTACGCGAGTAGCGTAAACAGGCGGTGAAGCGCATTTCATTTCATTATCGCGGCAATTTACTAAAATTCATTACGGATTATCGTGCAACCCGCTCGATTCCATTACTGGGCAGGGATAATTAACAAGCATCCTCTTATCGACGAACCGAATCGCGGTAAAATTATCATCATTCGAGTCTTTCTTTCTTTTTTTTTTTTTTCCTTTTCTTTTCTGAAAATTTCGAAACATAACCTCGATATCGTATATTATAACCTAACATGGCTACAAATTTCTATAACTTGTCCCAACTTAACGAATGTCTTTATAAATACAAGACGAAGAATAAAAGACATAACCTCAATTTTAACGAACAATTAACAAAAGATAAAGAAATTTCTATCGAACTTACCGAGTGGAATTTAAGACGATTGAAAGATAAAAATAAAATAAATAACAACTAATAAATATGTGTGTCGTGTCAAAAACTAATATACTCCAACGTGTGTGTTTCTATGCTTTCCCCAGCACGAATGAATAAAGGAAAGAAGTTGATATGGAGCGGAGTGGAATTTCAACGATGGGCACAGAAACTATGCGGAAGGGAAATTCCATGGGATAGAAATATGCCGAGGCCGTGGCGACACGAGAAAATGGTCTTCGACGCGGCTCTTATTGGAAAATTCATGATGCGCGCACACACGCGATACACACGGGGATAAGAGATCCTAGCTCCGTTTAATGGCGTTCGAAATTTTCCTCGATCTTTTCGCCCATGGCCAAATCTTGAAACTTTAACTTAATATATACTCGAATCTTTTAGAAATGATACTGACGATAGGTTTCGATTAAATATTTCGAACGAATTAATACGAATTAAATAAAAATATTTCGAAATTAATACGAATTAAATATTTCGTATTATTCGAAAGTTCAAGTTAAACGAATCACAAATCCTAGTTCCTTTTTATTATCCTAACCTATATATTAATTTAAACCTTATACTTTCGAAATGATTCTACGATTCGAAGATTAAGTTAGGGAATCACAGATTCTAGTTCCTTTTAATTAACTAACCTATACTTAATTCAAACTTTTTCGAAATGATTCTACGATTTGAAGATTAAGTTAGGGAATCATAGATTCTAGTTCCTTTTAATTAACTAACCTATACTTAATTCAAACTTTTTCGAAATGATTCTACGATTTGAAGATTAAATTAGGGAATCATAGATTCTAGTTCCTTTTAATTAACTAACCTATACTTAATTCAAACTTTTTCGAAATGATTCTATGATTTGAAGATTAAGTTAGGGAATTATAAATCATAGTTCCATTTAATGGCGTTCGAAATTTTCCTCGGCCTTCTCGTCTATGGCCAAATCTTGAAACTTTAACTTAATATATACTCGAATCTTTTAGAAATGATTCTGACGATTAAATACTTCGAACGTATTATTCGAAAGTTCAAGTTAAGCGAATCACAAATCCTAGTTCCTTTTTATTATCCTAACCTATATATTAATTTAAATACCTTATACTTTCGAAATAATTCTACGATTCGAAGTTAGGGAATCACAGATTCTAGTTCCGTTTAATTAACTAACCAAACCTAACCTATACTTAATTCAAACTTTTTCGAAATGATTCTATGATTTGAAGATTAAATTAGGGAATTATAAATCATAGTTCCATTTAATGGCGTTCGAAATTTTCCTCGGCCTTCTCGTCTATGGCCAAATCTTGAAACTTTAACTTAATATATACTCGAATCTTTTAGAAATGATTCTGATAGGTTTCGATTAAATATTTCGAACGTATTATTCAAAAGTTCAAGTTAAGAGAATCACAAATTCTAGTTCCTTTTTATTATCCTAACCTATATATTAATTTAAATACCTTATATTTTCGAAATGATTCTACGATTCGAAGATTAAGTTAGGGAATTACAGATTCTAGTTCCTTTTAATTAACTAACCTATACTTAATTCAAACTTTTTCGAAATGATTCTATGTTTTGAAGATTAAATTAGGGAATTATAAATCATAGTTCCATTTAATGGCGTTCGAAATTTTCCTCGGCCTTCTTGCCCATGGCCAAATCTTGAAACTTTAACTTAATATATACTCGAATCTTTTAGAAGTGATTCTGACGATAGGTTTCGATTAAATACTTCGAACGTATTATTCGAAAGTTCAAGTTAAACGAATAACAAATCCTAGTTCCTTTTTATTATCCTAACCTATATATTAATTTAAATACCTTATACTTTCGAAATGATTCTACGATTCGAAGATTAAGTTAGGGAATCACAGATTCTAGTTCCTTTTAATTAACTAATTTATACTTAATTCAAACTTTTTCAAATGATTCTACGATTTGAAGATTAAGTTAGGGAATCATAAATTCTAGTTCCTTTTAATTAACTAATCTATACTTAATTCAAACTTTTTCAAATGATTCTACGATTTGAAGATTAAGTTAGGGAATTACAAATTCCTAGTTCTATTTAATGGCGTTAGAAATTTTCTTCTCAATCCTTGGGCAAATTGATCCATCCTTGAAACTTTATCCTAATCTATACTTAAATCTTTTCGAAATAATTCTACAATGGGTAAAAATTCGATCTTAATTTCAAGTCCAAAATTAAAAATTCTATCAAATACTTCGAACTTGTTAATCGAAAGTTCAAGTTAAGTGAATCACAGATCCTATACTTAAACCTTTTCGAAATGATTCTACGATTCGAAGATTAAATTAGGGAATCACAGATCCTAGTTCCGTTTAATTAACTAACCGAACCTAACCTATACTTAATTTAAACTTCGAAATGATTCTACGATTTGAAGATTAAATTAGGGAATTACAGATCCTACAGTTACATTAATGGCGTTCGAAATTTTCTTCTTAATCTAAACCTAGATTCATCTTTGAAACTTTAACTTAACCTATATTTAAAGCTTTTAGAAATTCTTACAATGTGTAAAAAATTCCATCAAATACATCGAACCTGTTATTCGAAAGTTCAAATTAAGTGAATCACAGATCCTTTTAATTATCCTAACCTATAATCTTAAACCTTTTCGAAATGATTCTACGATGGATAAAAATTCGATCTTAATTTCACGTCCAAAATAAAAAATCCTATCAAATACTTCGAACCTGTTATTCGAAGGTTCAAGTTATCGAATCACAATTAAATTCAACTCAACGTTACGTTGATTCAAGTTGGTTCAAGCGAATCTAATTCAGTTTATATTTAAACCCTATCTACCAAATCAATATTGGACTAGGTTTACCAAGCCTACGTTAAACCAATATCGAAGGTTAACTTTTAATCGAAAATCAAATTAATACCAATAATATTAACAGACACGAAAATTATTTGAAATCCTTTCAACCCAATAAGTCAAATCTTAATTCCTTCGTGCTCGCTTCGAAATTCAAGGTACACCCGGTATATACGTTATCGAGCGGCAGCCCCCGATAAAGGGAGAAATAGAAATGGTTTCGCGATCGGTGCCAAGGTGGATGCGCGTTTTCACGCGATGAGCTTCTGACGTGGAATGGTAAAACGAAGCCAGGCAACCGAGAGAAAGGAAAGAAAGGAGGGAAGAGGGTGCAGGGAAGGGAGAGCAGACGCGGCGCAGACTGGGGAAAAGGGGAGAGAGAGAAAGACAGAGAGGGAGGGAGAGAGGGAGGAAAAAAGTGTTCGTAGAAGTGGTCCTCGATGAATCAAAGCCTCCCTCGGTCTTTTCACCAAGGCCTCTACTTATCGCCCGTTTTATACGGGCTACGGCTGAAAAACCGTTCCTGGACCACGTTCCAAAACCTTTCTTCTCGGCTCACCCTTGCCCTTCGACCCTTCCCTCTATTATTAATTGCTTTGTTCGATCTCTGCTCTGCGAGACGTCTTTCGAAAGTGGCTCCTCCGAAACGCCATCGAGAAATATATCCGAGAAGAAGTGGAGAAATTTAATTTGGATGATATTTGAAAGAAGTTGGATTCGAGAATCTCGTTGGGTTTGGATGGGTGTATTATTAGTTTAGGCGAAAGGGAAATAAAAAAGATTGGAAGGAAGTTTAGGTTTCGATCTCAGGATTGTGTTCAATTTAGTTTATAGAGAATTAATAAAGAAGAATTTTAAAAAATTGCTACTCAATTGCTCTTATTATTTTATGTGTCAAATAGAAATCTATATTAATTGTATAGTGAAAAAGTGTAGAAAAAAAATTCTGACAAGGAAATTAATGGATATTCATTGCCAAAACATACAATTTTGAATCAATTTAGATCCTTGATTTTACTACTTTATTATAATTATGGGTTTGGATGAGTAATTTAGATGAAAGAGAAATAAAAATTGGAACGAAATTTAGATTTAGATCTTTAGATTAGATTCATATTATATTCAATTTACGTGTGAATCAATATAAAGAATTTTAAAAAATTTTGTGAATATCGTTTTATACATAATTTTAAAGATTTCGATGAGAAAAAAATCATTGATTGTTTGAAAAAAAAATCAAATCATGAATTCCTTTTCAATTTAACATTATAATCATTTACAATATTCATTTATTTGTATATATAATTATTTATTAAAATGCTTAAATAATATTTATTCGTAACTATATTATAATATATATTGATCCACTTTTTTAATATTTCGAACAATAAATTATCGAAATAACTCATATATATATATATATATATATATATATATATATATATATANCAACACGATTATTCGAAAAAAATTTCCACTAACGTCAAGAAAAATTGCATGTAAAATCTGTCCAAACGAAATTCCATATCCAGTATTTAATCACGAGAGGGCGTGTCCTATTCGAAAGAAATTCAAATTTAAAAAAAAAAAAAAAATTCCAATTTCCCTTAGAAATGATTCCCCGACCCATTATCGGGCCAAGAAGGGGCGAGGATAATCCACACAGTCGAAGCAATTTGATCGATGCGGAATATTTACACGCGAACGTTCGTTCCATCGTGGTTTGCCAGAAAGGGCGGGAACACGGCTGGATGAGGAGGAGGGGGAGGTAGATTTATTTCAACGGCGAGCATTCGTCGAACGTTATTCCAGAAGTTTCTGGAGAAAGTGAGATACGCGATAGTGAGATCCAGGGGGTTTCGAAATAAATTAGCGCGTAGAACCACCCCTTTGATTATTTACCGCGCCCTCCTTCCTCCTGTGTCAACTCGAGGATCGATTCGCCACTTCCTGTTCTCCACAGCCTCGTGACGTCATCTTACGCACGAGATCCTCCTCTTGTGAGGTCGGTTCATTGCTCGATTTCAACTACTGCTGAGAAGAGGGGAAAATGGTCGATTTGATTTGTGACACACTGGACGAATGATCATTTAAAACGATTATATCTATTATTATTAAACGTAGATTTCTTAACTTCATTTCGTTTCCATTTATCCAATCTATCGAATTTTTTTTTATTTAAAGTAGTAAGAGCAAGGATAGAATTGATCTAAAATGTAATGGACTTTCGTTCTCCATCGTGACGTCATCTTACGCACGAGACTCTCCTCTTGAAGGATCATTGCTCGATTTCAACTACTGCTGAAAATGAAGTGATGGATTTGATTTGTGACGTGCATCCAATCTATCGAATTTTTTTTTATTTAAAATAATAAGAGCAAAGAATTGATCTAAAATATATTGATACAGTTTACACTTTTTCAATCTACACTTTTATGCAATTAATATAATTCTCCTCTTCTAATCGATATAAAATAGTAAGAGCAATAGCAAAGATCGATTAAAATTTTTTGTAAATGTCTAAAATAAACGAATAAACGTGTATCGTGAATGGCTATGATGTTAAATTGAAAAGGAAATTCATAATTCGATTTTTTTTCTCAGAATGAAGAAATCTACAAGAAATATTTTTTTTTCAAATTTTCCTCATCGATTTTCTTAAAAATTAAATCTCATAAATCACATCTCCATCCATGATTGGATGTAAACATGATATGATAATGCTTTCGTTTCGCGTAAAACGAGATTCACATTTTTGCGAATGTCGAAAATAGAAAAAACGGATACGCGAGAAAAGGAAGAATGAAAGAAAAAAGGAAGAATGAAAGGGAAGGGAAAGAGGAGAAAAGAGGTAATAATAATAATAATAATAATAACGATCCCGTTAGTAACGACTAGGTAACAAGGGGGAAAAAATGGACGATAAGAGATGGTGTCTAGATCGAAGGGGGATGAACGAGGCGCGTTTCGCTCGTAAAAAGTTGGACCACGTTGTCCGAAGAAGAACCGAGCCAGCCTTATTGCGCAGCCAAGCGGCTAGGATGCCGGAGATTGTGTAGCTCGTAACCTCCACTGTCCCTCTTTTGTCGTGGAAACTGCTGGAAGGGAGCCCAGTCGCCGAGCTTTATCACTGCGGAGTGTAATTCGAGCCCCCCCTCCCCTTGATTTTTCAAAATTTATCGAGGTCTATGAGGATTGGTTGGTCAACTGACGGCCATACTGTGTTTTATCCCTCTAAAATTTTGTATAAAATTACGTGGAACGTGAGAAAGAATATTTTAAATTATAATATTTGGATAATATTTTACGAAATATTTTACGGTAGATTATCGGTAGTGGATGCTCAACTGTTGAAAAAAGATGTTCGTTAACTCGATTGAAAAGGAAAATAAAGTTAAATGCTCGAACGATTGAAATGGAGAGAGTTTTAAGTAGAAAGTATCGATCGTTAATCAGACAATTTCCAAGAATGGATAAATTTCCCTAGATTTCGAAATTTCAGGAATCTTTGCTTTTTTTTATGTAGATAAGAAGAAAAAGAATCGAATACTTATAAAAATATGGTATCTGTTAATCCTACACACACAATCATCACAAAAGTTTAAGTAGAAAGAATCAATCATTCGTTCTAAGAATGGAAAAATTGTCTAAACTTGCTACTTAAATCTCGAAATTTCATATATCTGTAAAAATACAATTCACTAATCTTCAAGTACATTCAAAAAATAGAAAAGTTTCTCAAACTTCTACAAATTTCAAAATTTCATGAATTTTTATTTTCTCTACATTGCCACATAGAGAACTGTCAACAAAAAGAATCACAAATTTAAGTAGCAAGTATCAACCACAAAAAAGCTTACTTCTATAAATTTCAAAATTTAATGAATTTTTACCTTAAAAATCACATCAGCGAGGCACAAATTCAAGTGGTAAATATCGATCATTAATGAAACGCGTTCCAAAAATGGAAAAAAAAAACTTTCCAAACTCCCACAAAGCCTCGAAATTTCACCAATCTCCAGTCTCTCTGTAGATTTCCAATCTTGAAAAAAAAAAAAAAAAAAAAAAAAAAAANAAAAAAAAAAAAAAAAAAAAAGGGAAGGCAAGAACCTATGAAAGAGTCGGTGGTGGTTTCGAGGGTTCGAAGTGGGCGCAATATTTCACGGATGAATCCATCCTGGGTGCTGTACTTCGTCGGGGCTGTACACCGTGTAATTAGACACCGACGTTCTAATTCACCAGGTCCAAGGGAGCGGAGTATTGGTTTTCACCTCAGCCCGCGTGTAACGAGCCGAACTCCCTAATTGAACTCCGCAGGAATGCTCCTAGGATGGAGCATTCCTCTCCACCTGGGTCACAATACGTGGATAACCGTGGACGAGCAATGCGGCGATAGGCCGCATACCTTCGGTCAACCTCGAATATTACTCTGACTGATGAGAAATCAGTCTGTCTTTCCATTGGGTCTAACCTCTGTAATGGATTTATTTGTTAGGAGAGACTGAGGATTAGTTTGGAAGAAAAATGTTTGTAACGAAATGTCTTAGAATTAATAAAGGGGTGGAGAATTTTCTGAGTAGATATGTAGATTTGGAATTGAATTATTATTGAAAGTGAAGAGCTTGCAATCTGTCTAATCCCTGATTTAATCTTTTTAATGGATTTATTTTGTAGAGAGATGGAAGAGAATAGAAGATTAATGATAATATGAAAATATCTCAGATATAATAATGCAGCTAAGTGAGAATTAGAATTGTGTTTTTTAATAAATATGTTTTCATATGTCCTAATACTTCCATCTTTTTCAAATTGACATATACAAATCTATTATATAAAAGAAAAATGTTAATATGTTAATATGATGTTTTAAATTAATAAAAATACTAAAAGGAAATATTTTTTTTTTAGGCACTTGAATTTGAATGCTATTGAAATTAATCAATTCTTCTGGTGTCTATGCAAAGAATTTATATATACCTTAGAAGAAAAATGATAACATATGTTTTAAATCAATAAGAAGCTAAATGAAAAGCTATATTTCTACACTCAAAAGAATATTAAAAATTCCCTTATAATATTCTACTTAAACTTGTATCCTATCAAAATTTCAACCTGCTTCAATTCCTTGAAATATATTGTATCTATTAAATACCAATTTATAACTACAAATAAATAACTTAGAAGAATATTTGAATAAATTCTCACATTCAATCCTACTAAAAATACACTAAAACCACCAGTCACAAAAAAAATCCTTCCAAATCAAAAATACAATTCACCAATTTACCAAATTCACCAATTTAAGTCTTACAACGCGTAGTCCAAAATCTTTCCACGGGAATGTAGAGAATCTAGGATTAAAACGAGACTCGGTCGAGGAAACTTTCGGATCTCGTCGCATCGATAGAGAATCGTGCACAACCACCCAACTCGTTAAACCGAGGACTCGTAAATCCGGTCTCATAGTTCCGATCCGTCGAAATCTCTAGGAAACGCATTTTCCCCGCGACGAGGAGGGAAAAAGTTGGCAGGGTACGGCTCGAACTCGTTCAATTGCGGCATAAACCCTGTCTCGGCGCAGCTTCAGCCTCGAGAGCCCTTATGTATTTTATATACGTTCGCATAAAGGGCATCGCGGCTCTCGAGCGGCACGGGGAAACACAAGACGTTTCTCAAAGGACCAGCTGTTCTTCCTCCTCCTCCTCCTCTTCTTTCTTATCTTCTCTCCTCGTTGCTTCTCGAGAAATCGTGGCGACCAAGGGTGGAAAGGAGGAAAGGGGTTGGTTGGTTGCTCGAGTCGACAGAAATAAGAAGCGGGCGGCTCTTGCTCTGATTTGCAAAGGTATTTCCGGAATTACTCTCTCCACGCTTTTTTCTTCTCCTCTCTCTCTCTCTCTTTCTCTCTCTGTCTTTCTTTTATCTCTTTCGTTTTGTCGTTTCTCTCCGATCCGAACAGAGATTTTTTTAAAAAACGAACCAAGTTTTCACCAAGATTTGTTAGGTTAGGATTTATAGAGCATCGTTGATTTGATGATTTCGTCAAAATCGCGAAGAATGGATCCTGTAATTGATTAATTATAATCGAGAAATTTAATTATGATTCTTCGAAACGAGTGTATAAAATGACAGTAATGAATAATATATTCGAAGACTTTTATGACGATCAACTTTGAAAACGTTAATACAAGATTTGATCAAAAATCTCGCTTAACCTAATTTCCAAATAGAATTAAAAAGCTTTAAACGAAAAAAAATTTATTCTACGTTTCTTACTTACTTTTTGCACGTGGAATAACCTCCTCCTGCCGATTATTCGATCCAAGTATTTAGACATTCCCATTTAAAACTTTATACAATCGATAATCTCGTTTCAATATCATCACTCACCAAAAAAAAAAAAAAGAAAAAAAGAAATATAGATAGACTGCAATGTTGGTGAAACATGGTGAAAATGTAATTTTTAGTGGGCACGGATTACGTGACGGAATCCTTAAAAAATGTAACAACTGTATGAACATTTCTCTATACAAGGAAAACACGAAAAAGTAAAATTCCATAGAGAGGAAATTTTTATCTTTACCGGGATTACGAGTTTCGGTTCTTACTTGTTCGGTGTGGGTGGGGATTAATCGGGCCCCTTGGGGAATTTCGTCATGGAATACGATAGAATCGGGTCACAGGGATGTTGAAATTGAACTGGGAGTGTAGTATAGCTTCGGAAATTTTCGAGCGTTGCACGTAAAGTGAACTATGTAGAGAGGGAGAGAGAGGGGCAGAGAGACAGAGATAGCAAAATCGAACTAGTGAGAAAAAGAAAGAAAGAGAATAAATGAATGAGAGAGAGAGAGAGAGAGGGAGAGGGGAGTCTGGAAGACTGGCCTTTTCCGCGGATGGATAAAAGGATGGGGAACGGGTCAAAAACACGAGATAATCTCATTAAAGCCGCTTTAATCCGGCAAAGGGAAATTCTCCTGGCTCGTAATTTTATCGCAACCGCCGCTGGCGATACAATTAACGTTCTTCGCGGCTCCTGTCACACCACACGAACGTCCCACTCCTTTGTTCGGACGAGTTTTCCAGGAATAATTGAAAAATTGCACTTGAAAAATAGAATTTTCTCCCGAAATTTCAGCTTTTGAGGCAGAACGGCGTTGATCGACAAAACTGGCGTCACGTACGGGCCGCCATCTTGGCTACGAATTATCTTTCCAGATAGCTTTTCTCATAGCTCCATGAATAATGAAGATTTCTATTATACCGATGCGATCTTTGCCGCGTAAAGCGTATATCTAAACTTTTCATCTTCTATCGTGAATTTCTTAACTATATATTTCCAACTTCTAAATTCTTCTTACTTAAACATTGATACATTTTAATAATACGAATAAACGTTCGTAATATTGTTACCTTAAAGTTTTCATAAAGTCATACATTGCAACGAACATTCTTAATTCTTGATCGGTTCATCGAGAAATATAGCGTTCTAATTTAAAATGATTTAACCAGTAGTGCGGTTCGATTCACGGACGGGCAGGGAAGAAGAAGTTCGAGATTTTTCCAGAGACGGACGTGGAAACGCGATCCTCGAAGCAGAACAATCTCATCGAGCGTGAAGAATAAGTAAACCTGTGCGCGATTGAAGACTCTCTCTGTCTCTCTCTCTCTCTTCTCCCTCTCCCCAACCGCGCAAAAGGCATCCAACCGTCCCTGCCTTTAATCCCATTGGGTAAAGGACCTCGTTATCGTATTTGATCCCGATGTAATCGACCGCCACAGAACCGGGAAAATCTGATGGAACGCGGGTCGTGTCGTCGTATAATCGCTATTAAGCGAAGGGATCGACGTATTTCTTCCATCGAATCTCGGTTAATTCCACGATCAAGGATCCTTATCAGGGATCGTTAATCGGAATGGTAGGGGGTCAGGGTCAGGTTAGGTTAGGTTAGGTTAGGAAGGAATAAGTACATATGTACCTATGCTGGTGGAATTGAAACAGATTGGATCCGTTTAAGTCTAGATTTAGTTTTGTCACATTTGGATTAAGACCGGTTGACCTTAGATTAGATCTGGTTAACTCTGAACTATAGGCGTGTTTGACTTAGATTAGGCTTGATTAAGTTTAAACTAAGCCTAGTTAGCTCCAGATTGGGCTCGATCGTGTTACATCTGGTTGAATCCAGTTGTTATCACTTAAACCTAGATTCGATTTTTTTTTTTTTCAATCTCGATAGATGCGACTTCGACTTACGTTTTCAGAATGCGCTTACATATACTTGTTAAGTTATGTTAAAATTGAGTCTGATCAAATCGGAAATTATACAGTTAAATTTTTTAGAATTCTGCACGAAATTTTAATATTATCTCGATTAGATCTCGTTAAATTCATATTACATCTGGATCAAACTTGCTCGATTCTCTAGGGTTAGATCTATATCACGTTAAATCTATTTAAATTTTAAGTTTTCTAAACGAAGACTAGTCTTTATCCCTGATCAGATTCAACCAAATCCACGATACCTAAAGTCTAGATTAAACTCGGCCAATTCCTGATTAAGTCCATACCTCTTCGCATTACTGAATAAACCAATTCTAAACAAAAAGCCTATATTTATCCCGATTAAATCAAATCCGGACCAAGTCTAGATTAAAACCGATCGATTCGAAAACTTAAACCGCTTAACACCAAATTAAATTTATTACCAGAGAAAATTCTTCGGGTCAATTCGAAAGGAGATGGCCGATCTTCCAGAACCAGAACTTGGGAGAGGGGGGAGTCGAATTGCGAAACGAGACACACGAGAAAGTACAGGATCCCCGCGAGTCGGTGGAAATTCGATCCACCAAGTATTATTTATATATATATATATATATATATATATATATTTCATAAGGAACCGGTCACGCCCACCGCTTCAATTTCATCACCATAAGGAGCCCGATGGAAGATCGGTTTCTCCCCATTCGAGAATTCCGAATGCGGCCAAACGGATCCGTGTCACAGATCTCGCTTATATACAAGGTGTCCCGATAAATTTCAACCAACATTTTCCTTTCCCAAAAAAAAAAAAAAAAAAAAAAANTACAACTTTGTTAATAACAAACAAAACTATCGAACGACGGTAGTGTTGGCTATGAGCTGCAATCGAGCACGAACAAGTGCAAGCAACGAAACAATACTTTCAACAATACTTTCTCCTCTTGAGATGTGTTGCTTCCATTTGTGTATCTTTCTCGCGTTTTCCAATGTTTTTTTTTTTTTTTCCTTTTTTCGAGTCGATAACAAACCCACGAACGAAAGTTGTTGCAACATTTCTGGGACACCCTGTGGACAATGTACGTACGAACGTTCTCGGCCGAGGGATCGGATTAGAAATTCGATCGAGATTCGAATCGCGTTCGAAAATCGAATCCGTAATCGCGTTGCATCGTTGGGATGGAGAGAGGGAGGTGGAGGGTCTGCTCAAAGCGTCACGTCTTTGAGAGGATTCCAGGATTGCTACGTACGCTCTATCTTTACGCGACGATCCTGTGTGCCGTGATCCCCGCCTCTTTGTACCGGATACGGAAATTATGGGCGGAAATTCGGCGAGTTTGCGCAACGTGGCAAGTGGGGGAGGGGAGGAGGCTCAAAGGTTCCGTGATTAATCGCGTTATGGGGGTTTGTGGGTCAGCCGTTCATCATGGCCAATCTTGTTTCCGGTTAAACCCTTCAACAGAAGCCGATTCTTATTTACTTTCTTATTTACTACTCCTGAATTTACTCGACTGTATTTTATATTTCAAAATTTATATATATATATATAATATTTATTATTAAATTTATATTTATATATATTTATATTATAAATTTATAAATTTATATTTATATAATATTTATTATTAAATTTATATTTATATATATATTTGTGAAGCTTATCTAAAATTGAGGTCAACTCAATTTCGGAGAACCTTTCTTCTCATATTTCCTAAAATTTTACATTCTTTAACCCAAATTCGAAACCAAGTCTGATCTACATTAAGACTCCCCTCCCCCTCTCAAAAAAAAAAAATTAAAATAAATTGCCACGCAAGTTTGTGCACAACCTTGAAAAGTTTTCATCAAAGAAAACGTGCAATATAGGGGAGAGATGAAAAAGAAAGGATCGAGCTCGAATCCAAAAGTAATTGGCACGCGCGTGGTTGACGAGGACGCAGCGTGACTCTTGACAAAAAAAGAAGACACGAATATTCGGCTTAAGTACGACAGAGGGGTGAGAAAGAAACGATTCGAGGGAGGAACGACGGATATGAATTTCTGGAAAGGTTTGCTCAAGCAAATTGCGAAATGTAGCCCGTCGGTCTCGTACCACCACAGAGGGGTACGAGAGAGGCAAGGAGGGGGAGAGAGAGGGGAAGGGGGGGATTGAACCCCTAAATTGCGAGGCTTTTCGTCTTCGTTTCTATCTCCTGTCGGATGACGCGCAATCCTCGGTTGACGCTCGAAAAACGAATTTTCGACAGTGATGTAACGCCGTCTGGATTTCGCCATCTTTTCCTTCTACACGATCGATCAAAAAGTGAATTGTTACTTGTTAACGAATTTTAAAAAAAACAGCGATACGCATATATCGATCTTGTTAACGTATTGAACGTAGTATCAGAAAAAAAAAAAAAAA
>NW_025223501.1:1262254-1347662 GCF_014066325.1 Apis laboriosa
AAAAAAAAAAAAAAAGAAAGAAAGGGAAAAAAATAGAGGAAAAATAAGACAATAAAATAGGATAGAAACGAATCGTTATATTATGAATCCATTTTCTGTATAAATCTATCCCTCTTGAATAAGTGTTCAATTTACGGGACAACGTAAATATTGGTATTCGATTAACGATTTTGCTTGGATTTTTTTTTTTCTTTTTTTTTTTTCGAACTTTTGTCGCGACCCGAGTGAGAAATGATAAAACGAATTGTTTGAAAAATTGTAATCGTGTTTTTTTTTATTTTTTGTATATATATATATATATCTCTACAATTTTTCCATTCAGGGAAACGGCATCGCGATACTTGATACCGATTGCTGCAAAAAATAAAACGTGTTGCGTTTTTTTGTCGTTGATGTGAATGAAAAAATGGTGAAACGAATTGTTGGAAATATATATATGTATAATCCTCTTATCATTATTCTTCATTATTTATACAATTTTAAGAGAACAAAATTGAGATACGTTTGAATTTTTCGACCGGTAAATCGAAAAGAGGATGATAAAATTATAATTAATTCTCACTTCGCGTATATGTATTCAAACGGACGAAAGAACATGGGCCGGAAGGTTTGACGACGGTTCCTTGGAAACGAAACCAGGTATTAAACCAGATCAAACGATGCTTCGATAATTACATGGACGAGGCTGTAGGATTATATAATACGAGCGTAAATTCGCATAGCGCGGCTATTAACCGAATAATGGATCGCCCTTTGCGCGATATTAACCGAAACGAAATTATGAGGAAAGTCCTACGCGCGGTAATTAGAGGCGACTGGCCGATCATAATGTCCTCTCTCGTTGTTTCTATCCTCATTAAGCTTTACCGCGATATTCATTCTCCCCTTGCTTTCCCAACTAAATTTTATTTAATCTTTCGCGTTCCATTTATTCCCTTCGCACGCTCGTTTTAATATCAGCCTTCGTTTAATGCGTTACTTATTAAATTAATAATTGAGTTGCTCTACATTCTTTTTTCCCCGTGCAATTATAGACAGATCGCGCGTTTAAATCGATTCTTTTGGAAAATTAGGTAAAAATCTCTTATTTATTTTATTCACTCTCGAATTTTTTCGGAAACTTTTTTCAAAATTTAGAGGATAGAGGAACCTCCGTCATTTTCAAATTTTCTTAGAAAATTTGAGATAAATATAAATCTCTTATTCGCTCTCGAATTTTTTCGAAAACTTTTCGAAATTTAGAGGATAGAGAAACCTCCGTCATTTTCAAATTTTCTTAGAAAATTTGAGGTAAATCTCTTATTTATTTTCAAATTTTTTCGGAAACTTTTTGAAATTTAGAGGATAGAAGAACCTCTGTCATTTTTAAATTTTTTTAGAAAACTTTCTTTTAGGTAAATATAAAATCTCTTATTTATTTTCGAATTTTTTCGAAAACTTTTCGAAATTTAGAGGATAGAGAAACCTCATCATTTTTAAATTTTCTTAGAAAATTTGAGGTAAATCTCTTATTTATTTTCAAATTTTTTCGGAAACTTTTTGAAATTTAGAGGATAGAGGAACCTCAGTCATTTTCAAATTTTCTTAGAAAATTTGAGGTAAATATAAAATCTCTTGTTTATTTTCGAATTTTTTCGAAAACTTTTCAAAATTTAGAGGATAGAGAAACCTCATCATTTTTAAATTTTCTTAGAAAACTTGAGGTAAATATAAAATCTCTTGTTTATTTTCGAATTTTTTCGAAAACTTTTCGAAATTTAGAGGATAAAGAAACCTCATCATTTTTAAATTTTCTTAGAAAACTTAAAAAGGTAAATATAAAATCTCTTGTTTATTTTCGAATTTTTTCGAAAACTTTTCGAAATTTTGGGAATCTTCCGCTATTTATCTCTCGCATTTTTAAAAAATTTTAAAAAACATCCGAAATCACCAGAGTTCAAACAAACTCTTCTTGTTAAAAACTCTCTTCCACCTTTTACTACATCTCTCCTTATTACACATCGAATTTATATTCGTCGATCGGCGGCGAAGAAGTGAAATTTCATGAACGTCCGAGAAACGATCGACTCGCGCTACTGCGGCGTTTGCGTGCACCGTGCGGGGGCGCGTTTATCGTTGATCCGCTCGCCAAGTGGAACAGCATTTCATCGAAATTCCTCGGCCGTTTTAAGACGATCAACTCGCGTGCCGCGATTTCATGAATATTCAGAAAACGAAAATCGTCGAAAATTATACGATCTGGAAAGATCTTCGTCTCCGAACGAACAAATTTATTTTCTCTCGTTCGCCCTTTTTCGTACGCGAAAAACGGATCGAAGGGAAACGATCGTAAATTCTCACGCGAATTTCTCGAGAAATAAAACGTGTTATCCGAACTTTCGAAAGAAAGGATCTCTCTCTCTTTCTCTCTCAGTTCAAGCTTTTCTCTTTCTATCAAATCTTTCGAATTAAAATTCCAATCAAATTTCAAAATCTGAATCGAAATCGAAGCTTTTCAAAAAAGAATTATTCGTTGCACGATTATCAAATTTTTATTGATCGTTTCGACGATCGATAAATATCATCGCTGTCCATTGAGAAACTTCCCTTCCAGTTATTTTTATCAATTATTTCCAAATGGATCGATCGAAAAAATTGCCAACCCCTTTCAATCCCTTCCTCCTCCTCCTCCATTTTTTTTTGTATCTTTTCCCTTCCTTTTCCCTTCCCCTCTTTGTATCGATTCATTTATATCGAGGAGAATATAACAGCGGTTTACGAATCTCTCTCTCACGATATTACAAGGGTGGTGGTGGGGGTGGGTATTAAGCCACCCGGTTTTCGAACAATGGGGAGGGGAGAGAACGATTTATCGGGGAGAAAAAATTTATCACCTCGAAACTTGCTCCAATTTAAATCCCGCCTTCTTAATTGCTGGAATTATTTAATCGCAACGGCGCGAATTAATTGAATGTTGTATCCCAAAGGAATCGTTTTAATCCTCCCTCGTCGCTGATGATTCACTATTCGTTTTAAAATAAAATCTTGTCATAAAATCTTTAATCCATTACCAGGATTCGAAATTTAATGGGATAATTTATCGATATAAGCCTCGTTACAAGCCATATTCGTGGAACTGTGCTGGTTTCGATCGGGTGGATAAGTCGAATCTCGTTCGAACGTGATCCAAATCTGTCCCGAACTTAGCCCAAACAATTTACCATTCATATCTCTCTGGATGATTTACCACCGAATTAAGCCTCGTCGGAATCGTTGCTTTGATCGTAAATTTGATCCCAGATGATTAAACCAGGTGTTCAAGCGTGATATCTTAAATTAATATTCGAGATAATTCTCCCAATCTGACCAATTGTCTGTTTAAAGTGACTAAAGGTACTTGGTTTGGAAAGAAGTTTCGAAGGAGGGACGAATGCTGGTCTGATTGGTTAATTTGGAATAATTCCGCCATGGTATACGCGATTCAAAATAAATCTCCATGCAGATAGCTTAGAATCCAGAATAGAATTCCAACGTATCGATATGGTATGGTAAAAATTTTCTTTATTTCTCATCAATGTGTGCAGCCTATTTTTGTTCAATTTATAATTCGTTGATCAAGGTAATAATTGAGTATTATATCAAAAGTGATCAACCTTTTGTGATTTTTTTAATACGGGAGAAGTCGAGGCAAGTCGAGATGATTTTGATGCATACGTGTTACGAGTGTCTTACAGATAACATAAAGTGATTTTATACCCTTTCTAATGGAAAAAGTGGAACTTATTCACAAATCAATCCTCTTATTAATCGGGGATTATGAAAATCCGGCATAAAAAAAGAGTTGTCGCGTGAAACACTGCGCCATGGCGGCTGAAATATTTTCGAAACCGATGATTATTTCGAATGCAATATTAATATATCTAGTAATAATTACAACTTATTTCGTATCAATTCCGTTTAAAAACGCACGGTGACCACCACGAAATATTTCTATAAGTCTCTTTGACAATTTCTATAAGTCTCGAGCCAAAGGGTTAATAGTTTCGAAAATATTTCAATCTTGGATAATTAACGTAACTTCATAAATGAAAATCATTTTTACAATTTTGAATATTCAAATTATAACTCTTCCACTATTGCATACCATCAAAGAGACTTATATCTCGTGGCCATGCATTTTTAAACGGATTTTAATAAAGATATATACGAATAAGTTAAATATATTATTAACAGATTTTAATATTAATATTATGTTAAAATAACGAATAGTTTCGAAAATATTTCAGTCTTGGACGATTATCCTTGCGTAACTTCGTAAATGAAAATTATTTTTACGATTTAAGTTCAGCGAGACTTCTTTCCAGTACACGAAATCAAAATTGGCGAATTATTGTATCACATTTCTTAGAAACTTGTATTAAAGAAATATATATATCTCGTGGCCATCGTGCGTTTTTGAACTTCATAAATGAAAATCATCTTTTGAATATTCAAATTATAACCTTTCTACTACTAAAACTTTCTTTCGTCAAAGAGACTTATAGAAATATTTCGTGATGGCCACCATTTTTAAACGGGATCAAGATGATTAACTGTATACGAAATAAGTTGAATATTACCAGATATATTAATATTACATTCGAAATAATCAATAGTTTCGAAAATATTTCAGTCTTGGACTATTATCGTCCAACTTCAAATTAATATTCGAATTAATTAAATATTCAAATAATCTTTCCATTACTAAAAATTTCTTCCGTCAAAGACACTTACAGAAATATCTCGTGGCCATGCGTTTTTAAACGGGATCAAGATGTATACGAATAAGTCAAATATATTATTACCAAATTTTAATATTAATATTACATCGAAATAATGAATAGTTTCGAAAATATTTCAATCTTGGACTATTATCTTAACGTAATTTCATTTTTAATATCATTTTCACGATTTTCAATATTCGAATATTAATTATATAGCTCTTCTACGTTGCTGTGTAGCGTGTGATTGTCGACAAAAATTGTGAAGTAAAAATAGCCGATATTTCATTCCATCGGTGAACAATGTTTAAATCTTAAGATCGGCTCGTTTTCTCTTTCACGAATCGGAGGATCGAATCGCGACGATTTGTGCAAGCGTAAGAAGTGTTGGTGGCCATTAGGCGTGGCACGCTACAACGTGGTTAACGCGGCCCTCGACAGCCCAGATTTTTATTAAGATTCGCGGCTCATTAACGACAAGGTAACGGAGTCACGCGAATACTTAAATTCCTCCTGTCGTCGATACGATCATCGATCAATACTATTATCGATCATATTCAAACGATTGGATCGTGAAAACAAATCGCTATAAGACGATCCACATCCATGTTATATATATATTTTTTTTATAAGATATTATAGATTCTTAGATTAAGAGAACGAGAGAGAGAGAGAGTTTTAATCGTTTTTGCATACAAAATCGTGCATATGTTCGTGTTATATGCTTTCTTTATTTGGATGGAGAAGATGCAGCAGTATTAGAAAGTGTATAATAAAGTGTATCTCTGAATTTAAAACGATATCGAGTTTCACTTGGGGGACTTATTGGAAGGATAAGTAGGAGGATTTCTGTTTCGAGGATTACGATTGCGAGGATTACGAGATTGGATTATTGATTCGTGGATCTCGAGGTATTAATAAGAATTATTACTCTTGTTATATGTGTACTTATTGTTCAATGAACTGATCGTTTGTTTATATTTCTTATATTATTTATATTTCTTCCTTCGAATGAATACGATGGAAGTAAGAGTATATAAGTCCTAATTCATCGATGAGCAATATAAGTTCTTTTTCGAATGTGCTGCTCGCATAACGATCGAGAAAATTGAAAAAAGTCGAAAGAAATTCGTGAACAATTAATTCTTCAGATCCGTAGAATAAAATATGAAATAATCTTTTTGGAAAAGATGGAAAATTGGAAAATTAAAATAATACAATAAAAGAAATACAATAAAAGAAGAATTATAATAAAACATTTCTTCGTAATTTTATGGCACAATGGATATAATATTATTATTGTGAAACAAATGAAATAATAATGCTTCGAGAAAATGTCAGTCGATCCTTTTCTTTCAATTATTATTATTATTGGATTAATTAATTATGTAGTAATTATCGGTTGAAATTTTCTTGCCACGTGTTTAAATACGAAGCCTGGTGGAGGTTTGATCGATTCTCTTTTCAAGAGAAATTAACACGTGTTAAGAGGGAATAACACGTGCCTTATCGCGTATCGAACACTCGCATCCAGTCGTTCCGCTTTAAGGCACAGACAGCCGAAGGGCTTCGTTCCGTGTCACGAAGCCAGCTACTCGAGATATGTTTCGTCAAAGGGTTAAGGTCATCCGGGAGGAGAAGCACGGTCGGCCTATTTAACCCTCGGTCGTTTCCATTATGCAGTTTCTCTTATCCGGTTTCCAAAGTACGACGTTTTCGATGGAAAGATTCGATGAATCTTTTACATCTCGATTTTCCCTGTTTCGTTTTTAAAACGTGCTTTCATTATCGATGGAGGAATAGTGGAGAATAGAAGAATTCTTTTTCATTTTTAATTTAATTTCGAATTACGAAATCTTTGTGTAAGTTATAATGATATAATTAGGATACGTAACAACGTAGACGAATCGGCGAAATGGGTAGAACGTTGGAATTGCCACCCGAATGACTTCGGTTCAAATCTTCGATTTCTACGAGTTCATTTTTTCCAAATTTTCTGTATATTTAACAAACGTTTCCCGTCTTCCATCTTCATTTCCATTCAAATTTCAAGTTTTCAAATCGAAAAAAGATCAATTTCTCGAGAATTTTTTCAAATATGTGGAAAAATCGAAAGTAAGTTGATAGAATTAATAAAAGAAAAAAGAAAAAAAAGAAAAGAAAAAAATTGATGATCGAAAAAGGGTTAGATAGGGTAGGAAAAAATTCAATAGCTAGAGGAATGAGGAGGCTATTGATTCTCGATGCGGTTTAAAATCATTTCGACTAATTAGCCCCATATGACGTCCATGAATTCTCGCGTTATAATTGGAAGCGATCCAGCGAACTAATCCTCGGTTTTCTAACGGGTAGTAGAACATCGGATGATTAAACAGGTTCTCGGGAAAGGAATTCCGTGAAAAAGTTCACTCCTTTAATTAATCCCGCCTTTCGTTAATGACTCGGCTACTCGTATCTTTCAAAGGCGGTGGTTCTATCATTTTAAATCTTTGAGGGAAGTACGTTTCGAGGTATACGTTATCGGCTGATGAGCAATTAGGTTATCCTTTTAACCCATTTACCGATCACGTTCACACGCAATCCTTTCTTTGAATTTGCATTATTCGATAAATAAAATTTCCAAAATTTCCAAAATTTCCTCCTCGCACGTTTCATTCATTTCTTCCATTCAAATTTTAAGGAGAAATATTGTTTGTAAATTCATTTTCTGAAAATCCTTTCTTCTCCTTACGCATTTTAACGTTAACCAATTGCCTTCAATTCCCTTTAATTAGAATTTCTAATAAAGTTGCACAATTTTTAGGCATTACATTTCACTATATATATATATTCCCTTATAATAACTTGAGATCGCGAAGCACAGAGGAAAATTTGAGTTATTTCGCCGAGAATTTCTCCGTCGTTCTCTGATCGATACTCCGGTTTGTTCCTCAACGTTCCTCAACTTGTGTCTGCTAATATGATTAACCATCACGATGTAATTACACGGATGGGGAAGTGGGGAGGGGAGGAATAACAGTTTTCGCGCACTTATGAATGATGCAATAGGTAATTAGGCGATTCTAAGAGACAGAGAGAGAGAGAGAGAGAGAGAGAGAGAGAGAGAGAGTTTCTGGCGGAGAAAGTACGGTTCATTAATTATTCCTCCCTTAATGCTTTCCACACCCGTTATACATACTTTTTCTTTCCCTTGGGTAGAAAAATTCCTTTCGACCCGATGGTTGTATATATAACGTCTAGGCGTGTCATTGACGCGAAGTTAAAAGGAAAGAAAAAAAAAAAAAAGAAAGAAAGGAAGAAAGAAGGAAAGAAAAAAACAGATCGACTTCTCTCTCTTTCTCTCCCTCTCCACCTCTTTCCACCTTCGAAATGCATCATCGTGGCTTTTTTCCTCGACGAAAGGGGAAAGAAAAAACGAGATTCGAAAGCTCCCAATGATACTTCGAGTTGAAAAGAGAAGGAGAAAAAGAAAAAGAGGGGGGGAGAGAGATAGAGAAACGTGCGTTTTTTCAACTCTTTTCCAGTTTATGACCGACGCATCGGATAATTGGAAGCGTCATAAAGAATTCCGTGGAAAAAGCACTTGGTTAATTATCTTTTTCCCCCCTTTTCTTCTCTCTCTCTCTCTCTCTCTCTCTCTCTCTCTCTCTCCCTTCTTTCCTCCTTTTGAAATGGAGGGCCAGAGACGCGTTTTTCCCACGAAGGCAAGCCTTCGTATCACTCGGAACACGAATGTAATCTTCCCTTCCGTCGGTTTCTCGCTTCGATCCTTTAATCTGATATCGACAACTGGACCAGCTGTTGCGATTCGCCCCTACCTCATCTCGTATCCCATCGAGTTAAAACGCTGGCAAACCCGATACGTGGAAAAATCATGGGAGGATTTTCTTCCTTGCGAATTATAATCTTGCTGTATCGAGCGATTAAAAAAGTGGCATGTTAACCAGTAGATTCAGATCTTTGTCTGATTTTCAGCATTACTGTTGATTGGACCGAATCAAAAATTATTCGTATCGTGTGGAATCAGATTTAATTTTTATTTTTATAATTTTTCTTGTACTATATTAATATCAATCAATATTTAATTTTTCTTTATAATAATCGAGTTGATTGGATTGAAGAAGTGGTCTAATCGAAGTTTGGAATATTAGGAACGAAAATTTCGAGAGAGAGAAGAAGATGGAATTGAGAAAAATGTCGGATATCTTCGAGTTGT
Source organism: Apis laboriosa (assembly GCF_014066325.1). NCBI lineage: Eukaryota > Metazoa > Arthropoda > Insecta > Hymenoptera > Apidae > Apis > Apis laboriosa. Next base: position 1,271,210 of record NW_025223501.1, read on the forward strand.
TGTTATCGTGACGACAAAAACCGACTCTCAGTTCCACTCGGTTCCAATCGCGAAGGATCGAAGAATAAAAAAAGGGAGGGAGAAATTTCGAGAAACACGGGATTGGAGATAATGAATTCGACCTGTCACGTGACAATGTTTCGCGTTTCCACGAAATCGAGGAGCCGGTAACGCGATGATCGTCGTTCACAGCGAAAAAATCCGCTCGCGACACGATCGCGATTTCAACCTGTTCGTGCATCCTTTTTCCTTTTTTCTCCTCTCTCTCTCTCTCTCTCTTTCTCTCTCGTACGTCAAGGCACGCGATTCCACAACATCACGAATCCCATCCAGAAGCGTTACGTGACAATTTACGACCCCTGCTTAAAGTCTAATTGCGGATCTATTCTTGTCCTCTTGTTCTCGTGCTCTTCGAATTTGCCCAAAGAATTAGAGATTTACGCCCCCCTTCCCCTTCTGAATAATTAAATTCCATCGAATCTTATAACGCGTCTTATAATACGAGAAGGTTTTGGGTCAACGAGTTAAAAATATCAATTTTCCGTAACGTAATGATTCGCTTATTTGAGCTCTCTCGAGCTTAATAATTGATCAGCGTTCGATTGGAAGTATCGAATCTTCGATTAACTTGTGTATACTTGTATGTAAGAAGTTTTTTTTATCGGGTTAATGAGAAACGTCGGTTTTTTTTTTTTTTTTGCCTTCTTAGTTTTTTAAAAAGTAAGCAAGTATCGATTTTATTGGACAAATTTTGCGTATCCATTTTCCATCCACGAAGATTTAAAATGTTAATGAAAGGTAGTTAGTTCTGGAAATTACATTTACTTGTGTTACATTGTTTTGTTAAAATTGTACAATCACGTTCGATTCGAAGAAAATTAAAACGATATGTTGAAAGTATACAACGTTATTATAACGAATGATCGATTTATTCATACATACATTGTTTTCACGTGATCATTTTACATAAATATTCGAAAAGAAAAATTATTGCTCGTTAATATACATACGGGGACTATTATTCTTTTACGTTAATTTCAGAATAAAAAAGGTACAATCGATTTGCTTACCTTTTCTCAAATACATCCACGAATTCAATTATTTTCAAAAAAATCGAAATTTTATATTTAAAAACACTAGTAGTATTAATTATAATATAATAACACAACGATCGATGTATTAATTTAAATTTACGATACAAATAATTTGTAACGCGAAAAATTAATAACTCGAGTCATATTCAATGAATTTTTCCATAAATTAGGGAAATCGTGATGATCGTTCACGTTTTCACGATGGAGGGCAGAGCCGAATATACAAAAGTCAATGAGAAATCGTCTGGCAGCGATATAATTTGCTTATCCAACCGTTTATCGCCGATATTCCGGCCGCAATAATCGGAGGAGGAGAATCAAGAACGTTGGAAACGTTTTCATTTTCGCGATAATAATCGGTCGTTGGCACACTTTGGGAGCCGAAACGTCGAACGGTGGAAAAAGTTGTAAAGAAAGCAAAACAAGTTTTATATATATCGGCGAGGAGTTGTGAAACAAGTCGTCAAAGGCGAGTCAACCTTCGAGCTATTCCCCTTTAGGCACGATTTAAGTGGTAGTAAAATTGGAAGCCGCGATAATAAAAGTCGTGATTTTTACACGCGCGACTATATGACATCATTCTTATGCGTGTTTTCGTGCAGTTTAACGCGCCGTGAGCAAGATAAATGAAAATAGTGGCGATATCACGATTTAGTTACGGCATGAATTATTAACCGAGTCGAAGGATAAAAGCATTGCGAGGCAGTTCTCGAGATTTCTTTCTTTTTTTTTTTTTTCTTTTTTTATTCGAACTTGTTACTGAATAGTAAGTCTTTTATTAGCTCCTTTGCTTCAAGTATATATATATATATATATATATTTAGCTATTTTGTATTCGATGCACGTTTAATATATTTTCGTATCTTAGGTTCGTTATTATGTATTATATATTCATTATCGTATTATATGTTCCTAGATTCATTATTATATATTATATATTAGATTCAGTATTATATATTATATATTCTTAGATTCATTATTATATATTATATATTCATTATTATATATTCTTAGATTCATTATCATATTATATGTTCTTAGATTCATTGTTATATTTTATTATATTTTAGATTCAATATTATATATTATATATTCTTAGATTCTTATATATTATATTTTAGATTCAGAATTATATATTATATATATTCTTAGATTCATTATTTTGAAAATTAGAATTTTGGAATAACCATTTCACCGTTAATTCAAATTTCTACTCTTAATGTCGCGCAATTACAATTTTCTTACTTCACACGAGTACATCAATCAAGATCCCAGACCGAGGAAACTCTTCTCGTAGATTATACTCGTCAGGTATATTTGCGAACAATATTTGCGGCAACATGGCGGGCAAAAACAGATGGAAGAATCCGCAATTGGATCGTAATTAAAATCCATCGCACGATCAAGAACGCGTTAGGCGAACCTCGCGTTGTCCGAGCCCCCGTTGCCAACGTTTTCTGTGTGCAAAATGCAACCCGGCCGCGGCAGATTTGGCCAATCACTGGCAAAATTCCAACATGGCTGGGTCCATGGCTTGTTTCGCCGCGTCTATTCTTGCGGCCTCGTAACACGTAGCGCAACGTATGACGATAGGTGGAACGTCAGGTAGCCAGAGATTACCTCGTTAGTATACATTGGCTCGTATATCCGCAGCCAGCTGCGCCTCCAATATGTTGTGCATCCGCCACTTCCTACACCTCCTCTTCGATTCTGCACTTGTTTTCCAACCAGTTGTTGGCACGCTCCAAGATCCTATGATTCGTCTCTGGACGCTTAAGGACGATGATGTGTCTTCCCTCTATCGTGTGATTTCGTTTTTTTTTTTTTTATAGGCTTTGAAAAGAATGAACTTGGATGGATTTTGATGATTTTCTGGACGCTTAACTCGATGCTTCCCTTTGTTGCGTGATTTCGTTGTTTTTTTTTATTAGTTTTGAAAAGAGTGGGTCTAGAGATCGTGATATTTTTTTCGTCTATGGTGTATTATCGGTACTTGGATGGATTTTGATGATTTTCTGGACGCTTAACTCGATGCTGTGTCTTTCCTTTGTCGCGTGATTTCGTTGTTTTTTTTTTATTAGCTTTGAAAAGAGTGGGTCTAGAGATCGTGATATTTTTTCGTCTATGGTGTATTATCGGTACTTGGGTGGATTTTGATGATTTTCTGGACGCTTAACTCGATGCTGTGTCTTCCCTTTGTTGCGTGATTTCGTTGTTTTTTTTTATTAGCTTTGAAAAGAGTGGGTCTAGAGATCGTGATATTTTTTCGTCTATGGTATTATCAGTACTTGGATGGATTTTGATGATTTTCTGGACGCTTAAGGACGATGTTGAATCTTCTCTCTTTCGTGTGTAATTTCACTGTTTTTTTTTTTTTTTTTTTATTAGCTTTGAAAATAATGGGTTTAAAGGTGATATTTTTTTTGTCTATGATGAATTATCGGTATTTGGGTGGAATTTGATGATTTTTTGGACGCTTCGATGCTGTGTCTTTCCTTTGTTGCGTGATTTCGTTGTTTTTTTTTTAAATAATTTTGTGGGTTTAAGATAAGATTTATGTGTAATCGATAATTGCAAAAAATAGATGTTATTGCTATATTTAGATTTGGATTTCTTTTTGGAAATTACAGTACTTTTATTGAGATTCGATGAATTTGGAGGAAAATAAGATATAAAACAATTCTCGAATGTATTTTGAATGATATAATAGGTGGTTCTTAGGTCTTTAAATGGAATTTTATAAATATCAATAATTTTTATTTTAGCGATTAATTGAAGAAAGTACTAACCCATATAAAGCCTCGATTTGATAAGATAAGATGTAATAAACGAAATAAGAAATTTAAATATATAATACAATTTTCTCTCCAAATGATTATGAATGATTATATAATATCAGATTGCGAAGTAGACGATCCGGAACGGATATTTTCTCATCTTATTAACAATTTGCGGCGAAATGTAAACTGAAGATCGGATGAAAGTGTAACGCGACGCCATTTTGACACGGGCAACGTGACACTGTTGGGTGAGAAAATGGCGGTCGAGCGGTATGAAATCAATTCGGAAAACTGGGCCGATTGTTGTACAAATGATGGATACAAGAAGCATTGCATATTCATGGGCTGCTGCGCTATGCTGTCTGTCTGTCGTTAATCGTGTAATCCTAAATCATCTAATGGCTGCGCCAAACACAATCAACCCCCGATTGCGCGAAACAATGGTGTACAATTGTGAACGTTTATGTTAAAAAGCTTTCATCGTGTCATCGAACGATCGAATGGTGGAAAGATAATTAATTTAACGTTCGAGAGATTCGTTGTAAATTCCCTTTTATTAAAACCTTGTAACATTTCCTTTTTAATGGAAATATCGTACGCGTTAAACACTTTTTCGAAAGTGAGGTTATGTTCGTGCAAACGTGCACGAAGGTGGATAATGGATGGATCTCGTTGGTCCAGTGATTAGCAAAGAGAGTTTTCGAGAGTTTCTCCCTAGAGATGTAAATTTCCTTTTTTTTTTTTTTTTTTTTTTTTTAAGAAAATTCCATTCTTCATCTCCTACGTTCCAGAATGCCAAAAGTTGGAACGAGGGAATGATTCGTAAAAACTGTGAATAGTTTGTGAAAAATATATAAAAAATTAGGAGGATATAGAAACGAGTCGAGAACATCTTTAGAAAATCTTTCTTCGCTTTGGAAAATGGAAATTGAAGAATTGTAAAAATTTCGAAAATAAATTGAACGGTAAAATTGAGAAAAATCACGAGAAGAATCGAGATCAAAGAAGATCTCGTTATTAGACTGCGGATGTTTGTGCATTTATATGATGTTTAAATGTATACAAAGATCTACAGATTGTACATAATGTATAAAAAAAAGTACTTGATATTCAAAGCGCAACTCGTATTGCTATACTAAATTTTTATTTAATTAATAAAAATTTCGCATAAATATCCAATCATCCACAAATTTCAACGAGCAAACGCAAAAAACGCGATGCTCTTACTAATTTTAATAATTTGAAACTTGGAATTGACAGAAAAATAAAAATTGGAGATCCGTCGAATCTTAACAATTTAACGCAATTACAATGATTTTAAAGATAACGAATGAAAAGATAGATTTTCACATTTTCTTCTTTTCACATCCAAAAACATTGCATTGCAGTCGAACGAGACTGGAAAAGAATGATTTATGATGGGGAGCGCGTATCGTTGGAGCAACATGTTGCCGAGCATTCGTACGAGAAAAAGTGTGCTCGATTCATGGGGATACAGCTCGAGTGGGATTTGGACGGATGTCGATAACAATCGACCGTGCGTTCTCGTTTCAAGAATCGTGGACGGCGGAGAGAGAGGCTTGTGTTGTGTCGTGTTGTATGCACGGTTATCTAACGGATCGAGAATCGGCCATCTTTGCCTTTGAAATCATCCGAAACGATCCGCTTGTTTCCCCGCTATTTCGATCGACTTTGCCCCTTGGAGGAAACAACAAACTTCGTTGCCATTCACAAATACTCGAAGTATTCTCTCTTGGCCTTCTTCTTTCATTCAGAATTCTCCTTCGAACGACATTCCTTCTATTTTTTAAAACGATCCTAATATTGGAATCTGGAATCTTCTTTTTCTTTTTTTTAAACAATCTCAAAATCTTCCTCTTCGGAATTGTATAATTAAGATTCTTTGAATTTGTTCTTAATTCCTAGACTTTACAGTCGAGATCGATTAAATATATTTTCGTCTATCGAATTGAATAAAATGTTATTCAGTCGAGGATTAATTTCAATAACGATTTTACTTTCCAGTAAAAGTGAAACCAAAATATGATACGATACTACGTCGAACCAAAAAATCGTAAAAATACATAAATTCCAACTCGATACGTAAACGTGAAATCGAAGCTATTATAATTTTTGAAGAAAAAAAAATCTCGATCCCAGTATTCCACGAATATTTCTCAACACGTTTCCGCAACTACCTCGTCGTATTTGGATACTTTCCGTTTCACCGCCTCGTTCCCGCTCCGTTCGAATCGATGCAACGCGACATCCGTCGGAAGCCATCTCTCTTTTCCACCACTCGAGTCGATTTAAGTCGATAATCGGTCGATAAGGAAGTTTCGCGAGCTGTCGAACGCACGCCCGGCCCCTCGGCATAAGAAACAAGGGGTTACGTTGTTGCAAGAAGGAGAGAGAGAGAGAGAGAGAGAGAGAGAGAGAGAGAGAGAGAGAGACACGCGAAGTTGGCGACACGCCAGATTCAACAGATGCGAAATGGATGAAATCGGCAGACCCGCGGAAATTGAGACGAATCGCCTCGATAACGGGCCGGGAACGTTCTAATTGACTAAATTCTAATTGACTGCTCGGAAGAATTGGAAGCTCGATTCGTTCTCCGCTCGCTTTTCTACGGTGTAAAGTAAGGTTAGGTTTGGTATTTTCGAGCCACGTTCGAACCTCTTTTAATTAATTTCCGCTCGCTCGCTTGAAATTCTTTATTTGACTTTCGATTGGGTACCGAGCTACAGTATCGTAATTCGAAATGGATTTACGTTATATATATATGTGTGTATATATATGTATATATATACACGTTTGACCAACTTTGAGGAGTGTTGCGTGCTTTCGAAGGTACAGTACCGATTAAGTTTGCTAATGAGTTCGTGGAGAGAATTTTATACGCATACGTATGAATAATGTGTAATGGTAAAGGATGATTTTAGTTCTAAAATTAGTAACTAGAATTTCGATGGGACGAAGTTGAAAATTTAACTTAACCTAAACTACGAAAAATTGGAATATTTGTATCCATAGTCGTGCAAGGAAATAACCTAACCTATATTTACAATGGCTTAAAATAAACCACGCTCTAACCTGAATTCTACGATCGAAAGTAAAGATTTGTCACAACGTCATAGAATTGCGCCTCGTGTTTTACAACGCAATTTGCACAACAATAAACGAGAGATAAGTTTCAAGATTCAAAGCAAATCTGTTTAAAAAAATCAAAATCAAATTCAGGATATCAACATTGTAATAACATATCATTTTGAGGTTATGTATGCCGAGGATATGTATTTCGAGGCATGATCGATGGATGGAATTCGTAAGAGTTGCCACTCTGGAAAACGTGGAAACACGAGATTCAGAAAATATCGCGTTGTGCTGGTGTGGAAATCAGATGGAAGCTCGATCGAGCAGCATTCACCAGTGATTATCCGAATTGTGGTCTGCGGATTCGGCGATTGGTGTAGGACACTCGAATAGGTGGATATCAATTTATACGCATTGTTAGATATCCTAAACACGGTCCAGCACGAGATATCCACCGTCTCGTGTGAAAATTCAATTTTCACCTTTGGCCCGTCGCTATCGGAATTTCGATAATTTCTCTTTCGTATTCTACTTGGAAACGTATACGCGATATATATAGTTTTTCAATTTCCAATTTTTGTTGAAAATTTCAACAAAAATCCTTACGTTGGATACATATCCATTCGATTCTCTTCTTCGTTAAAAATTAATTCCTTTAATTATATTATCTTGACCATTGAGAAATATTGGGAAAAAGTCAAATTTCCCATTTCCAAAAAGATGATGATTACATACAACGTGGCTACGTGGAAGAATTATAAATTTAACGAATTTGATAAAATGAAATTACAGTTAGAAATACGTGAAAAGAAAAAAGAATAGAAGTAATAGAAGAAGAACGAAAATCAATTTATCTATAAGATAAATCCTCTTGAAATTCCTCTTGAAATGAAACAAGTACGCAAGTATGTAATTAACAAAATAACAAGAATAAAAATATTAATCATTCAGTGTTCGCATACATTGCTACATTTATTTTATATAAAAACCATTCCCATTTTCGGGAATAGATAGAAACAAGAAATGGAAGAAAGAGGAAAGAAACCAGACCACGATGGTTGATAATAGAAACGCGTGTTGTTCACGTGTTTGTTTCCTGCTTTAATGTCGCCTGTTTTTTTCGGACGTGGGATGCCATTTTTTCGCGCTTCTGACCCGAGAAAAAAGAAGAGGAGGAGAGACGCCTTGACGAAAGCTTTGTAGAGGAGCATCAAAGGGAGAACGCTTTAACCGCGTCTCGCGCGGCGGAAAGAAGTGCTTTCCACTGTGCAAAGTGACGACGCGACGAATAAAAGCCACCTCTTTCTCTTTCTTACGCTTTGTCCACCGTAATTTCTTTCGGCGAAAGGCGACGGGATGCGTTCATTAAGCGAAGTCGAATCTCCTCGATTATCCAAACTCACCAGCCTCGCTCACGAAATTCATTTGGAATCAAATTCCTCGTTCCGATTCGTGATATTGCTCCATCCTTTTTCGAGTATTTTTGGATAATGTTGCATTCGACGCTTGTTAATTCTTAGATTTGTGGACTGGTGAATTTTTGAATATACTGAGATACTGAGATACTCGTTCACTTGAGATCTGAATACTTATATATTCGTTCATTTAAAAGATTCAAAATTCAATTCAGAATATTTCAGATATCAATTTGAATATTTCGATATATTCACTCGATCATGAGATCCCCAAATACCGAGATACTCGTCCAAATTTTTGAATATTTATAGAATATGAGCTTTTGCTATTTGAATATACAGCTTGAATCGAGAATATTCTAATTTGAATACTATTTGAGATCTGAATACTCAATTGAGATCCAAGTATTCGAATATTCGTTCATTTAAAAGATTCGAAATTCAGATCTGAATATTTTACTCGATCATAAGATTCCCAAATATTAATCGTTCAATTGAAATCCAAATTTTTGAGTATTCGAATACTTGTGGAGTATTCAGATATTTGAATATTCAAATATTCGATGAGCTCTTACTATTCGAATACACAGCTTTTGAATCGAGAATATCCTAATTTGAATACTACTTGAGATCTGAATACTCAATTGAGATCCAAGTATTCGAATATTCGTTCATTTAAAAGATTCGAAATTCAGATCTGAATATTTTACTCGATCATAAGATCCCCAAATATTAATCATTCAATTGAAATCCAAATTTTTGAGTATTCGAATACTTGTGGAGTATTCAGATATTCGAATATTCAAATATTCGATGAGCTCTTACTATTCGAATACACAGCTTGAATCGAGAATATCCTAATTTGAGTACTATTTGAAGTCTGAATATTCAATTGAGATCCAAGTATTCGAATATTCGTTCATTTAAAAGATTCGAAATTCAGAATATTTCGATATTCAATCATAAAATCCCCAAATACTGATCGTTCAATTGAAATCCAAATTTTTGAATACTCGAATACTTATGGAATGCTTGATTCAAAATTCTAAATATTCGAATATTCAAATATTCGATGAGCTCTTACTATTCGAATACACAGCTTTTGAATCGAGAATATCCTAATTTGAATACTACTTGAGATCTGAATACTCAATTGAGATCCAAGTATTCAAATATTCGTTCATTTAAAAGATTCGAAATTCAGATCTGAATATTTCGATATATTCAATCATAAAATCCCCAAATACTAATCATTCAATTGAAATTCAAATTTTTGAATACTCGAATACTTATAGAATACTTGACTCAAAATTTTAAATATTCGAATATTCAAATATTCGATGAGCTCTTACTATTCGAATACACAGCTCGAATCGAGAATATAATTTGAATATTACTCACTCATTTTAATTTGAAAATTTGAATAAGTAGATATGGATCATTATAATGTAGAAATAAGCCGAAACAAGTGGAATATTTTTGTTCGTTTTGTCCAGAGAATATAATATAGAGCGCACGTTTCCCCAAGAGGGAAGATTCTCGTACTCGATGCAATATTAATACGAGTAAGCCAGGTTGTTGCGCTCTTCTTTCCACGCTTCGCTCAGTCCTCTCACGATTGTAATAATAAATAACAGGTGTACCCGTCGCTTATTTCCTCCCGACGTGTTCTCCATACTGTATTTTTAATTAACAATAACAAACGGGCCAGTTGTTTACCGATTAGCTGGATTAACAACGTCGAGGATCGTGATTCGATTTTAAAACGGGGAATCGCCGCGACGAAACTGCGTTTCCGACCACCGCGCGTTAAATCGAAAAGAGAAAGATCGAAAAAAAGAAAAAAAATTCGTTATTCTTCCAATAAATATTACGTACAACGGTAGACACGATCACAACGCGTAATTTAATGATTCTTCATTATCAAATTTTCGTTATTTAATCCTATTCCATGTTGTAATATGAAGAAAATGTTAGATCGATAATTTCATCTAAATTCCATCCAAGTGTTCCAATATTAATGGCCAAGCGATAATTTTAAATTACCTATTCCATCCTTTTTTTTTTCAAAAGAGAAAGAGAGAGAGAGAGAAGAAATAACCTCGTTGAAAATCGTCAAAAGTGTCGACTAATCTCTACTCCTAGAATCCTAGATTGGATAATCCCTGGGTACACGTACGGGATACGTTGGTGGAATACGTTGATGGCGCGTAATTGCAGACAGTGCAGCGAAAGCATCTGGCCGCCTCGGCGAGACGAGCCCTCGGTTCAACGAAAACGTATCCGGGCATCGTCGTGGCGCCCCTGCTCGAAATGACAAATGGAATTTCCAGATATCTCTGTCGAGAGCCGATTGCAGACGCGATCGAATTATGCAACGGCTCGAAATTATTGGACCACCTCCCCGGTCGGGCAGAGCCACCTGTCCCCGTTATCCGCCATTTCGAATTTCATTCGGCCGCGATCGGCAATCCTCGCCACTTTTCGCTCCTTGTCTCGGAATCGTTCGAGCGATCACGATTAATTATATACGATGTATTGATATAGATTGTAGCGCGATATACCCTCGTTCGATCGGTGTCTACGAAGCCAAAATAGATATAAAGAAAAGAAAAGGTATCGATTGATTTATTTATTAACGCATTGTGGAATAAATATACGAGAATTTCTCGATTTCATCGTTTCTTATGAAACATTAACTGGTGGAGCGATAAAGATAAAATTGTCTTCTCCATCCAGCTTCATCTAAATTTTTAAATTGATAAATAATTTATAACTTGATAAATAATTGATAGTTTTATATTTATTATTTTGTCTTCTTTTATATTTATTTTAGAATCGACTTTTCGAATGGTTGCTATCATAAAATGTTATTTGGAATTCTTACAATAAAAATGATTATATATCTGAAGATGTATTCTCGTCACGCATGCGCAGAAATTTCTTTTCATCGTTCAATTACGTATCTTTCATTTTATGATTTTACGACTCGACACAGTTATATATATGGAATAATATAACGAAAAATAGAGATTAAAAAAAGAACTCTTACGCGACACAAGAATTTCTGAAATGGAAATTGGAAGCGTATCACGGAACGAGGTCGATAAAATGGGTTCAATGCGTCAATTTATAACTTCGCCATTTCATCTCGACGAACTGTATATGTATAGTATACATTCCCTTTAAACTCCCGTTTAACGAACATCACTGTTTTTTAGGAACCCTTCTACATTCCGCTACGTTGAAAATGAATGAGGTTTTAATTGCGGTACTCGGAGCATAAAAGTTTCCTGTTGGGACGTTTACGTGGCGAGGAGGATCGATTATACCACTCATTTTTCCCTAGTTTACGAATTTTTTTCGTTTTCGTTTCTCTTCCTTTCTCCGTGTCCGGTCGACTGAGGAATCGTAAAATAAAAAAAAAAAAAAAAAAAGTTTGAATGAAATGGATGGAGGATTGCGACAACGACGATAACGATTTCTCCAGTAGCAGGAACAGTTTTCGAACAGTTGCCCGTGAACTGAAGAATTAGAAAACTGCTAACGGACGCGTGGACGTAACAAAGAAAAAAAACTCTAGACGAGACGACTCGTCCAAATGTACAAATTGGATGGGAGGGGGATGGTGGTGGATGGTCGAGTAAATAAGAGGGTTGATTAGAGGAGACCATCCCCTCCTCCTCCCCGGTTACGATCTCTTTTAAACCGGCCCACAAAAATTAGGCGAAGTGCCCCTCGGTCTCGTTACGCCCCTGTTTTCGACCCGCGTTACGATCTTGGACTTTCAATTTAAACGGAACTTAACAACGAGCTGGAGCCGGAGGAAAGGTTGTATGCGGGCTCTCGTCGTCTCTTCGCTTCGATCTTCGAATCCTCTTCGTTATCTCATTTCGATTTTCGTATCGAAAAATCGATATCCATCTCGAAAGAAACGTTCGATGCGCGCGTCAATTGCCACCCGATATTTGCGCCAATTGATTATTATTTATATCCAGATTCCATTTGGTGGACAGTAATAGTGGATATATGGGTTTCACGATTATTATTACCTCGGTTCGATCAATCAAAACGGCGAGTAATAGAGATGGAGGGGTGGGGAAGGGGTTGGCTAACGCGCGTGTAGGCGCGTGTGTGTGTGTGTGTAGTAAATATGCTTTGATGGGACATTAAAATGTATGAGGTGTTCGCAGCCTCGGTTGAAGTGGGGCGTTTGGCTTTCGGACGCTCTGTAAACAGGGCTATGCTGTAATACATATGTACCTCGTACTGCGGAGTATTGCGCGTTCTTGTAGATCAACACGCGATTCTTCTTCTTTTTTTTTTTTTTGGGATACTGAGAATGTTGGAAGAACGCATGCAGTGTATATTTTGGAATGGATAAAAACGGATAGGAAGGATGACGAATGAGAAAGTCTCGATAGCCGAGATGATAGAGTATTTGGCTGGCATCCCGAACGGCCCGGGTTCGAATCCCCCTCGGCCCGGTTGAGACGACAAAATTTTTCACTTGTTATTTCCACGATTTCCGTTCGAGAGAATGGATGTGTTTTGTATAGCTGGTGTTTTTCAAAAGGAAAATTTCGAAACGATAAGGAAAATTATTCGAAGGAAGAAAGAAAAAGCGCTCTCTTTACGATTTTTTGAAAAGAAAAATTAAAAAAAAAATTAGAAATTGCGTGTGAATTGGAAAATGGAAAAATTTCAGAGATCGAGAAATTATTGGAAAAATGAGAAAAATTGAAAATAACAAGAGAAGAAGGTGTGTTGCGTTTTTGTAAATATCTTACGAAAAAATGAAACTTTCTCGCAAATAATCTACGAGTTTTAAACGTTCTCGCAATTTATCAAGTGAAAAATGGGGATTACTTTGCAATAGCATTTAAGGAAATTGTGTGCAAAAAGTCGAGAAAGAAAAGGGGAGTTGTTAGATTTCCATAAAGTAAGACGGAAAGTTTTAGTAATACCGGATCTGGGAATGTGAAAAAACGATTCTCGTAGGAGTAGTAGTTGTTGTGCAGGGCCATTAAAGTTCTCTGCCATAATATCATAAAAAATGAAGACGTAGACACACACATATACACATACACACGTACCAAGGCGTACTCGCTTCGATTCTTCTTATCGAGGAAGTATCGCGCGACTCCGTAAAGCGATTTCAACGAGATTAAACCGAAAGCCATAGAAAAGGAATATATATACTCAAGCCATGATAATATCTTCTTTATCAACACAAATAAACAATATATTGCTTTGAATTGAGTTAAACACACACAAAAAAAAAAGAAGAAGAATATTCAAGCCACGACGTTTTTATTATTTAAATCCCACGATACATATAAAGGTAATAAACGATTCCAACACAAATTCGAATTCTTCCTGTCCAACCAACCCTGTTATCCCTATTTCCCCTGATCGTTTCACCGGTCGTAAGAAAGTATACCGTATCTTTTTACGACCCATATCTCACCCTTAGTTGCTCCTATATGGGATTTAAGAGATCTCGTCAGGGGACGATCTGTTATTGCACGTGAAAAGGGAAACAGGTCCATCGTTTTCCCTTCGAAACATCTTATCAGAGGTTAACGATTCCATCATGATGGCGGCCATCTGAATTATTCATAAACTCAAACTCAAAATGATCATCGCCATCGTTATTATATCGACGATAACATTCGATCCCGATCGATATTTTTCATCTTCCTTCTCTTCTCCAGAAGCAAACTAATCGGTCACGACCAAAGCAAAGAGGGTAGAGTGAGTGAGTGAGAGAGAGAGAGAGAGAGCCAGAACAAACTTTGCGGTTTCGAGGTTGGACACGACGAAAAGACCCTCGAGGATCGTGTCTGCGTTAAGCGATTCTGTTCAAACCGCGAATCGATCATCGAAACTTTTGTTTCCAACCATCACCCTTCCTTACTTACTTACTTCTACCTTCCAATGAATTCTCTCGACAGGCTCGAATCTTATCGAGACAAAGAAAAAAAAAAAAAAGAAAAGAAAAGAAAAGAAAAGAAAAGAAATGGAATACTCAGCTACCAACGACTAAAATGGATATATCCCCAGCTAAAAGGGGATAGAAGAAATTTCCTGATTCTTTTCTCTCTCCTCCTCGAAGTTTCTTATCGGGGGTAAACCAGTAGTAGTTTCTTCTCGAGTAAACGCCCTTTACGCTACTTGGAGCGGAAGTTGAAGGGAAACCCGGCCTTTTCCCAGGGAAAGTGGGGCTGGTGGACGGACGTTTATCGGGCTTGGGGAGGATGGATAGTAGCCGGATGGACGACGCATAGGAGGCTGGCAAAAGTTGATCCACGACGTGGTGTTTTCACGGCACGGCGGGGGTCGGGGCCGATAACGAATCGCCTATCTGGGAGGAGGGGGTCGATAGCTGTGTGCAGCTTACCCTACATACCTCGACCGTCATGTTTTAATCAAGCAATCAATAAATTCTCGGGCCGGTTCTCACGGCGCTATAAAGCGCGGAAGTCGCTCGCAGCGACGTTAAACGATTAATCGCCTCGCCTTTGACCCGGCTTCCGGCTTCCCAAACGATATATAGCTCTTCTCTCTCTTGCTCTCTGTCGCCCCCGTGTCCAGGTGTCTCCGCCTCGTGTCTCTTTGATTTCGTATCGGCCGGGGATTGGATGCTAAAGAGGCTGCTGCACGCATGCGCGTTCCGTGCATTCTTCCTTTTTTCTTTTTTTTCTTTTTTCATTTTATTTTATTAGATTAGAAATGGAAAAGGAAAGGGAAGGGAAAAACGAACATGATTCTTTCGATTTGATTTCGAAATATGACGTGGAGGATACTTTTCCTTCGTTCAGAAATTATTTCGCAGAAGAAATAGAGAGAATTATATTTATAATAAGTTAAGTTGTTAAGATGAAAGATTCGCGTTTATTTTCGTTGTGAGGGGTTGGATTAAAATCGAATAGCTCGCGCGATTTTTTGAAAAATTGTATCTTTATTAAAAATTTTCGAGAAGAGGATCAATTCTCTCGAATAATCGAGAAGTTTCATGAAACTTTCGCCGATGGAGAGAATCCATTTTTTCTTCTCTTGCTAGGTGCGAAATGAAATCGACGGATCTCCATCGTTCCACATTTTTCCATAAGAAGAGGATATAATAATTTTATAATTCTCTCGAACTCGCTCGATTACCCAAAAAATTCTCAAACTCTCAACATTCTCCTTCATTCTCAACTAACTATCAGATGTGCAAACGAGTTCTTTTCCTTTCTTCCACGATCCTAACTTCTGAATTATTTCACCGCGTTCGTGGCGCCACCTGGAAGATCGTTCTTTCGTTTTTTAAGAAAACGACATTTCCAGCAATAATTTTGAGCGACATGGCGAGAAGCGTCATTCTGTTTACTTTTCGCGTTCCAAGCTTAGGAAATCAGGTGTCGAAGCTACTGAAATGATCTGAGAACAAAAAGTCGTAGATTTAAAAAAAAGATTTAAAAAAGATTTAAAAAAAATTTTAATTTGACGATCGTAAGAAACGATATTCCTGAAATCTTGGATAATCTCGAATTTGAAAAAAAGAAGAGAATTTGGAAAAAAGAAGCTTAGGAAATCAGGTCATCGAAGCTACTGAAATGATCTGAGAACAAAAAGTCGTAGATTTAAAAAAAAGATTTAAAAAAGATTTAAAAAAAATTTTAATTTGACGATCGTAAGAAGCGATATTCCTGAAATCTTGGATAATCTCGAATTTGGAAAAAAGAAGAAAGGGAAAAAACTTGCACACACTCAACTATCCCTCAAATCTTTCAAATCTTTCAAATCCTCTCGTTCCATTTAAAAAAAACTTTCGATGATGATCGTAAAGAAACGACTTCTCTCGTCGACAATAATAATCAATTAATTAAATTTCTCCAAATATCCGCGCGTGCCGAATTCGCAAAGGTCGATTCTCAGATCGATGAAATAATACAGGGAAACTCGATGGACGGCGATGGAGGGGAGAGGGGCCCGCCATTATCGGGAACAACTGTAGTAAGTTGATGCGGCGTGGGTGTATATACCGGGTGTATCGATCGTATGAGTCACGTTTTGCATAATTAATCGGATTCCTCCGTTTCTTCCACCAGCCCAGCCGGTTGAAACGGTCACGTGCGTCGAAAACTTGGAGACAAGGGGGAGGAAAAAAAGAAAAAAGAAGAAAAAGAAGAAAGAAGAAGTCGAAGAAGAAACGAGAGCGAGCAGTGGAGAAAGTTAGGTTAGGTGGTCGCGCCTGGCAGAGAGAGAGATAGAGAGAGAGATATTCAGATAGAGAGAGAGATATTCACGCACGGACACGTGTTCAGCACGATGACATTTCCGCGATTTTCCAGGAAGTGGAAACTGCCTGCTCGAGAAAAGTCGGACCGCTTTTTTTTTTTCATCGATGATGGAAAATTTCCGCCTCTTTGGAGGCGAAGAAGGGTCGATGGTTTCGATGGATTCGCTCGATCATTAACTCTAGAATATTTTTTTAATTAGAATAATTTCGTAGGATAACGTATAGATATCGAAGTAGATTTTGGATTGGATAAGTTGAGTTGTACAATCTCCACACGATTCGTATCTTTATCATCTTTTTAGATCGAAAGAGTCGAGTAGGAATAACTCGTCGGTCGTCTCGTTCGATCTTCATCTAATTTAAACTCGCTTGAGAGAAAGAAAAAAATATGGGATAGCATCAGTTTTAGATGGAAGCCTCTTAAGCGAGTTAAAAAGTTTCGAGAAATTAGTTCGTCGATTCTCTCTCTCTCTCTCTTTCTGTTCCTCTCTGTCTCTCTCTGTCTCTCTCTTTCTCTCTCTTTCTCTCTGTCTCTGTCTGTCTCTGTCTCTGTCTGTCTCTCTCTTTCTCTCTGTCTCTCTCTGTCTCTGTACAGAGACGATATCGAAATGGGAGGGCAAAATGAGAAGTGTCAAGCCCTTACGTTGGTAAATGGAGAAAACGGCCTCGGGCTGATTGGAAAATCCATTACTCGAGGGACGACGAGGCGAGGCGGGGCGGGGCGATTATCGGGTCGCGGAAATTCGCCAAAGAGACCCCTTGATTGGGGCCTTGGCAAAGAGGGGATGGAAAAATAAGGGAGGGCACGTAAGGGACATTATCGTTGGCACGCAACGTTGGCCAATTATTCTCCCTTCGCTTAGGCAAAGCAACAAGTTTCACGTGAACGGAATCCTATTCGGCTCCGTGACCCACTCGAGCATCCCCCCGATCAAAGCTTTCGATCCTTCTCTCTCTCTCTCTCTCTCTCTCTATCTCTCTGTTTCCGTCTGTAAATCTATCTGTCTACATCTTCGCTGTATATTTTCCTTCGCTTCTCTCTTATATTTTGTCCTCGATTTGTTTTTTTCCTGGAAAAATCTCGAGTGAATTTAAAGATCCTCGGATTCTCCCTTGTTGCAAATCGTTGGAAGGAAGTGTTTCTTCCTTGCGTGTTTATTTCATTCGCTTATATATTTCATCGTCTCGATGAACTTTTTTTCAATCAGTATCATTTTGAATTTGATTCAATCAAGTATCATTTTTTAGAAAACTCTCGATGATGAGAATTATTGAATTTACCTTATACCGTCTCGATGAACTTTTTTCTCGATCAGTATCATTTCGAATAGATTTTTTAGAAAACTCTCGGTAATGAGAATTATTGAATTTCGCTCGCGAATTTTTTTTGAATTTTTTTTTTTGAATTTTGTCGATAATATCACGATATAACGATATAATATAATAAAAATTCATTGGTACAATGAAAAATTATGGTTCGAAAATTATCCAACCGCGTTAAGGCAGAAAGTAGAAGTCGGTTAGAAGGATTAACGAGGCAGGATGGTTATCGTATGGTATGATGGGTGGTGTGCCAGGCCGGGAATTTAGGCTGAACACGTAATGACGCCCGATAATGGCGACGTCGACGTTGCAACGAGGGAGTTGTGATTATCGTGGGTTGGGTATCAAGGAAACCGAGCATCACGTTTTTCGTTCTCCTTTTCACGCATGCAACAAAAAGTGGACCAAAAAATCGGAATGACAGCCGGATGGAACGATTGGCGAGACAGGAGTGACGAGCGTGGAAGCAGCGATTGAAAAAAAAAAAAAAAAGAAAAATAGAAATTATTGGAACGGCCGGTGAAAAGTATCATGGACTGGCTCGAGTGAAAATTTAATTTTGAAACTTTAAGAGATGAAATCGATCTTTTGATTTTTAATCGGAAAATTTTCGAACGTTTCTTCATTTAATTTCAAATTTCGCTCCATTCGACGTTAATGATACAAAGGAACAAAAATATTCATCGAAACTTTCGAGCATTAATTTCTTGCGCTCTCACAATCATATTCATTTCGTGAGAATTTAAAACAAAGAAAAATTAATACAAATTTCTATCACGTTTTTTTTCTACATTAAATCCAACCCATTGAAACATTCGTAAAAAAAAAAAAAAAAAAAAAAAGAAATAGGAAAATCGAAACGAATTTTCAACTCGCTTGTTTAAATATTTCACTCGGTACGATATTGAACATCGCGACAAGAATGATTTAACAACGCACGGAGGAGACATCATCCGCGTCGAGATAATCGGCGTCTTGACTCGATAAGGCGGTGAAGACACTTATCCACCAATCTTGCGGCAATTTCGTTGATGGCTGCCAATTGTCGGCCATGGTTGAACGACGTCGAACGGCAGATTCGCGATTGTTACGTCGCCGTATCTTCCCATCATCGTTCCAGACGTTCTTGTTTGTCTGCCGCTCGCCCTTGAGCCCCCCCTCTCTCTCTCTCTCTCTCTCTGAGAATATTAAACTGAATCAGACTTGAACGCGGAGGGCTCCGCCTCTTCGTTATTTTATCTCGGAAGAACATTGGAGCGATGTTCAACTCGATCTAGTTGCTTAAGTTGGATCAGAGTTTAGAAATATCCATCGAGTGCGATTTCGCAGCGCACACTTTATTCCGGAGAAATTTTTAAATAAATCGTGCTTCTCGATCCAAAAGAAAAATTTTAATAATTCTTACGATTATTAATAATAATATCAGGTTAAAATCTTAATTTTAATAATACTTGGTATTAAGCTAGCTTGGTATTAATTAAAATTTTAATTTCCAAACTATGCTCTCTCTCTCTCGAAACTCTAAACTAACAACGTTTAAATTAATTTAGACGCATAACCGGTTTAAATTAAACTTCGAAACCGCGCGATGATAATAATAATTTTTCCTTGAGAATCTTTTCAAAATTGACGAGGAACCCAGTTTTCAAACGATCGCGATGATCTCCATCAGGGAACCGAGCACGATCGATCGACCGAGCGCGCATCGTTTCTCCTTGGTGACTTTTTATCGCGGGGTGTCGTCTGGTGGAACTTGGCCAACGTATCGATTCAACGCTCGCTCTCCCTTCTTCTTCTTCTTCTTCTCTCCCCCAACTTTCCTCGAACAAACTTCCTTATATTCCCTTTCCATTCCATTCTTTTCTTCCTCTCGCCGCCTCTAGTTTTATACGCGAGAAATTTATACCCACCGCGAGATTTATCTCGCCTAGGCGGTGGTGGGAAAATTTGCTAGGGAATTCTCATTGAAATCCCTCGCGGAAACGATTCGTGAGAGTCTCGATAACCTCGAGTATCGCTTAATCGCGAATGATCAAGCAGGTGTTTTTTTATTTTCGATGTTGTGGGAGAGGATTGTTTTTTCGAAGCAATTCTTTCGAGTTTGTACGTTGCATTTGTTCGTGGTCTCATTTCGAAGATGAAGAAACGGGAACGCATTCGTCACAGATACATGGATCGATCGAGAGGATGTTGTATCAAGGATGTTGTGATACACGAATGCGAAGAAAAATTACGGAATACAGGATATTTCAAATCGTGTCGTTTTAGAATTACGAGATTTCAAAAATTATTTTTCCTATTAATTTCACTTGGTGTATTGGAGGATTGAAAATTGTACATTGTAAATTTGGTCGATAGAAAGTGGTGGTTATTTATTTAAGCAAATGAAGGAATAAATTTGTTCAATTCATAGATACGAGCAATTCGAATAACTCTAATAATTCTCTTCCACGGATGAGTGTGATGTATGAAGAGAGGAGGAGGAGAGACACGATGAAAATCATGCTGAAACAGCTCTTTCCTCCGTTTCCTCGCGATGAGTGTCTGTACATATATGTCTAGACCGTTCGACGTTTCCCCATTTTTCGAGATATATTCTTCGCCTGGTGGAAATTTACTGGAAATCTTTTTATTACCGCGATTCCTTCCTTATCGATTGACACGAAATTTTTATCCATTAATTCGCAAGAGGAGTTCGAGAGGAGAAAGAAGGGAAAACCTGTATTCGAAGAGGAGTTTTCTCGACGAAATTCTTTCTGAAAACGCTTATTCAACGCTCATCTGGAGAAATTGTTTCACGATTGTTGGGATTGTTTCCATCTTGGATTTCTCTTATTGCTTCGACGTCTAGTTACTTTTTGGTTTTTCTTTGTTTTTCTCTCCCCGCAGAAAAGAGAATGAACGAGTCAAATTTATTTGAGAGTGGGAGAAAATATAGGTTTGTAGAAATATTAATTTCGAATTATTTATTCGTATCTTTGCTCGTTTATTTCGATTGTTGTTGGTAAATATTCAAGCGGAATAGATCTGTTGCATAAGAAGATGTTATTAAATGTCTTCAATTTGTTTTTGGAAATTTGAAAGTCGGAGAGATCGGAAAGGAACGAATAAAAATAAGAGGAAGAGAATAAACAATTTTTTCGAAATCCGAGTAATAAAAAGTAACTAGATTTCGAACAGACAGCATAATTACAATTATAAACGTACAATATAGAACAATATCGAAAAAAGAAGAAAAACTTTGACCAAACTCTAAAAACTTCTTCTCACCTTTAAAAAATTGAAAAATATTATTTACCAACCTCTTCCCTCCTCGTAATCTTCAAACTGAAATTAAGAAAAACGAGCGGAAGTGTACAACTTTTTCCTCCTTTCGTATCGGTAACTTTCAGAACGAATTTTGTACGATTTACGACTGTAGGTAAAAAATTAAAGGGAGGGGGGAGGGAAGAAAAAAAATATCAAAGGAAATATCGCCGACTCGATACGCTCTTTCTCCCCCCCCCCTCCCCCCTCCCTCTCTCCCCTTTTTCCACGGCGTATACCGAATCTTGCTTGTTTTCAATTCCGCTCGACTACGTTTGGCCACGACCACCACGTCGTCTCATAAACGTCAAACTTATTGGAAAACACGGTCGGGTTCCGGTTTTACGAGCGAACTTTCTCTTCTTCTGGTTCTCGTCGAAAGGAGAAGGCCAGAATTTTCGTCTAGTTTAATACTTAGACATCATCGTGGTGGTGAACAGAGAAACAACAGATTCCATTTTTTGAGAATAAATTGATCGTTGATTCATAACGGTGGATCACCGATCTGGTTACTTTTGCCTCGGATTGTTGGTAATAACAATGCTCGTTCCAAAAGCCATTCGACAACGAAAGTTAAAATAACGTTGATCGATGGGTAAAGTTGTATAGGACGTATGTTTCAATGGGAAAAAGGGAAAAAGTTTAATGTTAACGACATATATTTTCAAAATCCCATTAAATTTCTAGTTTTTTTCGTAAAATGCCCTTCCCTCTTCTCAATTACCCCTAAAGTTTTCCCCTTCTTTCTTTTCCTTAATTCCTTAATTATCGAGTGAAAACGTTCCTCGAAAGTATTTCTTTCCATCAGAAACGAATCACGTACAGAAAAAAATATTTTTCCTCGTAATATCAAAAGAGTTAAATCCTTCACTTGGCTTTTAAATTAAAAGCTTTTAAATTATAATTAAAAGAGCATCGACAATAATACCCTTCGATCTTTCTCGTAGTTGAACTAACCAAGGGAGAGGAACCAAAGTATTCGAAAACAAATTCCCTAGACTTTAAATTAAACTTTGCTCGGTGGAAGATCTCCCACCAGGGGAATAAATCCCCGAAAGAGCGAAGGGCGTTTACTACGTAATTGTAACTGCGAGATTCACCTCGGTTTTTGACCTATCTAACTGACACCGAGCAACCAACTAACTATCCAAGTATTCGTGACAGATGGTAAACGGCAGTCGCGGTGGTACGTGGCCGTAAATACTACTACGTCACTTCGTGGCGCTATCACACGCTCTCCTCCAACCTCTTTTCGAAAAAAAGAAAAAGAAGAAACTCTCTGTAATTTACGCGACGAGAAAGAGAAGAAGAAGAAGAAGAAATCACCTTCTTTCTCGTCTAGTGAAACTATCATTACTATTCTCACCAGGATTAGTCACTAGTCATTCTAGGGATCACTAGAATTTTGCGAAACGAGAAGCAACAGTGAAAGGGTCGGAAAGAGATTTGACACAATACATTTTCTCAAAAAACGAATCATCCTATCTGAACATCGCTTAATCGATGAAAAAGCTTTTCCTCCTTCCTTCTGAGGGAAGAAAGCTTTTAGTCGGGGATAAGCCTATTAGAGAAAGGGCGATGTAAGCGCATTATAACGAGGGAATGTTTTCCACGGGAGAGCCCACACGGTGGATCTCGCCTCTAATTAACGGGGCTGTGGATCCGGCTTTAATCTTCGCCATCATTGTGGAATCGCGTTTCTCGACGCAGACGTGAACAAACACGTGGAGGAGGAAGAGCGCATCTTTCTCCTGCTTCTCCTCCTCCTCCTCTTCCATGTTTCGTTCTCGCGTGAGAGAAAGGTAAGATTGAGAATGATAAAACGAATGATCTTGATCGAGGATTAATTAATTGCCGGGTTTCCAGTAAATGCAGATTTCTGGATCGAATTGGAGGGGGAGGAAGGGTTGAGAAGAAGAGAAGGGACGAGAGATTTCGAATTAAGACACAAGAGAGAGGAGGACAGGGCGTTGAGAAGAGGTCGTTAGCTGGGTTGTTGTAAGCTTATTATCGAAACGCTGAAATGTCTGGTTGCGTTTTATCGCCTTGATATTAATCCGTTGAAGAAAGGAAACGGTGAGCAGCAGATCTAGGAACAATTTTTGACAATTTTTTGACAATTGTGAGATCTTATTCTCCTTCGAATTTTTCTTAATTCTTTTCCAAGATTTTTACGATCCTCTCCACGATTCTCTTCCTCTAACTCTCTCAATTCCTCACGTTTAAATTCCACTTCTTTTTAGTCTATCTTCGTATCTGAAATCGTCGTTCTGGTTAATTTTTCCCCTTCGTCGAATTTGGATTTAAAGGATCAGAAGATTCGTTTCACTGTAAAGTATGGATATCGAATGGATAACTCGTAATTATCGAAATAGGAATATTTATTTCGAAGCAAACGTTCATCTCATCGTAAATGAAGATTACGCTTTTATCGTTTCCCGATCTGAATATAAACTGACGTTTATATTCCAACGCTCTTATTCGAGAGAAAGAAGATTTATACAATTGGCCTTTGGCGTGTGTGACGGACAATGTACGATATAAAAATCGAACAAAATTTTTCTTCCCCCGTAAAAATTAATAACAAAGAACCGACACGATACTCTTTCGATATCTCTCGATCGAGATCTCATTTTCAATTGTATGACGTAATTTTTTTTTCCAAAAAGGAAAGAAAGAAAAAAAGGAAAAACTGGAGAGCGATACACGGACAAAGTCGGAATAGCGAAAAACTATTACTGGCCATTCATTTGACTGACTTTTTTTTTTTTTTTTTTATTCATTTTCAATCCCCCGAAGTCTTCGGAGCGTTTATCGCACAGAATTGGAAATTTATCGAATTCTGTTCGTTCCAAGTTAAATTTATAAATTTACCAAAAAGTAGCAGAGTTTTTCATTAAATCGAGCAATTTGTCAAACTTTTTTTTCTCGTAACATCGTGATCGGGATATAAAAGTTAACGTTAAAAATTCAGGAGAAAGTAGACAATTTCGGATTTGGAAAAATCAAACCAAATGACACGCGTCTCTCACTTTCACTCCTTGAAAAATAATTGAAAATTGAAAGTTCGTCGATACGTTTATTCACTTTCATTCAATCATTTCCATAATTGAAAAGCCCAAATAATCCATCGACAACTCTTCACTGTCCCCCCTTCGAATCATTTATGAATCACCCTCTGCATCACCGTTCGTTCGTGGTAACCGTGTTTTCATCTCGGTGGAGGAAAAAAAAAGAGAGAGAGAGAGAGAGAGAAAAAGAAAAACGCGTTTTAATTGAAACGATGGCAAAAATTCCCTCCCCCTCCCACTTGCCACCACGCGAACAGCGTTGAAAAGAAAAAGGAAAGAGAAAAAGAAAAGAGAGAAAGGAAAATGCAGGGGGAAGAATTTCTTCGGCCTCTCTAATTGAAGGATCGTCATCTTTTTAATGGGCTCGAGTTTCTTTGTTGTTCTCCCCCACGAGCGAAGCCCGCAAATATTTGCCAGGTTTTCCAACAGGTTTGCAGGTCACTCGGAGCCGTTTGCTCTTCCAGAGGGGTGGGGAGAGGAAAGAATCTCTCGCGCGGGAAATTCTCTCTTCCAATTAATTATCCTCTTCTCTCTCTCTCTTTCTCTCTTTTTTCTCTCTCTTTCTCTCTCTTTCTCTCTCTCTCTCTTTCTCTCTTTTTTCTCTCTCTTTCTCTCTTTTTTCCTCTCTTTCTCTCTCTTTCTCTCTTTTTTCTCTCTCTTTCTCTCTTTTTTCTCTCTCTTTCTCTCTTTTTTCTCTTTTTCTCTCTCTTTTTTCTCTCTCTTTCTCTCTTTTTTCTCTCTCTTTCTCTCTTTTTCTCTCTCTTTTCTCTCTCTTTCTCTCTTTTTCTCTCTCTTTTTCTCTCGTATGATGGGGCCAAAAATGGCCCATCCTCCCTCTTAAAGAAGCTAAATAAACAGAGGAAGAGGAGAGAAAAGAGACATTTAAAAGTGAGCTCGTTCTCTTGAGGAATCAAGCTTTTTTTTTGTTTCGATTCTTCGAAAATTTTCCTTCTTCTACTTCTTCTTCTTTTTCTTCGTTTGTATACACGAGATGAGATGATTTCTTTTCTTTCGAGTGAGGATGAAGAAAAAGTGTTTGAAAAGTGGAATTAATATAATGTAACGATAAACGAGGAATGTAATTAAAAAAGATAGGAAGGAAAGGAATTTTATTCTTTTTTAAAATATTATATTTTCTGATGGAATACAGGAACGATTTTTGAATAAAATAGTTTCGATTTTATCGTACGTAGATTGGAGAAAAATTACGATTTTAGTTTCTCGAAATGGTGTTCGAATTGGTGTTCGAAGAGGGTTCAAGACTGATACGTTCGAAGATACGTTTGGATTTCGTGATGGAGGAGGGAGGGCATGTTTGAGTTGGAAGAAAGGTAATTGAATTAAGGGGGAAGTTGGTTAGTTAAGCCAGTTGGAAAGATAGGGAAGAGTTTTTTTATTCATTACTCCAGAAAAAGGCGAAGTACAAGTTGTAAGTTGTGACGAGTCCTCTGACGTTTCGACGAGGAATTCCATTTTATTCCCCTGGAACGAAATGTACAATATATCTATAGAATCTATCGTTTATATATTAAAAAAGATAGGAAAAAGAAGAATTCTATTCTTTTTTTTCTCTTGAAATATTATATTTTTCAATTTAGTTATTACGTTTTTTTTTCAATTTGAATTTGAACAAGAGATACGCTTTATACGATTTAAGATCTTCCTCTTTTCAATATCGAAAATTTATTGAAATTTATTAATATTTATATACTAGGGAATTTTCCAATCAATGATGATCCATTTCGAGAAAATTTAAAAGGAGATTTAAAAAGACGATATTTGCCTTGATAGAAGAGAATGAATGAAAAGTGAAAAGATAGCAGAGGTAAGAAAAATTTCGAAATTGTTTAAAAACGAAAATTTATTGAAATATTTATACACTAGGGAATTTTCCAATCAATGATGATCCAACGAATTTCGAGAGATTTAAAAAGACGATATTTATCTTGATAGAAGAGAATGGATAAAAAGTGGAAGGATTGTAAGAAAAATTTCGAAATTGTTTAAAAACGAAAATTTATCGAAATATTTATATACTAGGGAATTTTCCAATCAATGATGATCCAACGAATTTCGAGAGATTTAAAAAAACGATATTCGCTTTGATACAAGAGAATGAATGAAAAGTGGAAGGATAGTAAAAAAAATTTCGAAATTGTTTAAAAACGAAAATTTATCGAAATATTTATACACTAGGGAATTTTCCAATCAATGATGATCCAACGAATTTCGAGAGATTTAAAAAGACGATATTGATAGAAGAGAATGGATAAAAAGTGGAAGGATAGTAAGAAAAATTTCGAAATTGTTTAAAAACGAAAATTTCAAATGTAATGTGGATGATGAGAACGGGAACGGGGATACAGCATCGGATGGAAAAATATTTTTTCGTCATCCGTAATATGGAAACAGGGATATCGCTGGTTGCTTATTTGGCATTTTTGCCCGGACTGAATTGCGTCAGCCGAACATGGTATTACGTATTCCATGCATATCGTTCGTAGCGAGATCTCGGCGAAAACACGGTTCGTAGGAAAACCACGATTCCAACCGCGAGCGGAGAAAGAGGAATCTTGGACCAAGCTTTCTATCCAACTCGAGGATTTTATTAAAAAAAAAAAAAAAAAAAAAAAATCCAAAAATCCCCCTCCTCGTGATTTTTCCTTTCAAGAAATGAAACTTTCAAAAATTCAAGAGGGGGAAAAAAATCGATTTATCAACAACTACTAAAAAATTTTGTTGCTGTTAGGAAAATCTATAAATCGATCGATTAAAGGATGCCGAAGTATTATGATTTGATGTTATTGATATTAAATATTTATATACCAGGGAATTTCATTTTCCAATCAATGGTGATCCAACGAATCTCGAAATTTTTTAAAAATTCAGATTTCCCAATATGTCCAATATAATGAAATTGTCCAATATAATGAATGATGAGAACAAGAAATACGGCATCGGATGGAAAAGTATTTTTTCGTCATCCGTAATATTTTCTTCTTCTTTTTTTACATAAATTCTATTAGACGCTATATTCCCACTATTGGATCTTCGTTCCATCGTGATTCCTCATATTCGATTTCTTCGACGATACGATTAAAAGTCGCATGTTTCCAATAGAAAGCTACGAATTCAATTTTATCCACTTGTTCAATTCTCGATACGGCATCACCAGTCCAGGAGGCGTACCACTTCCCTTTCGCGAAATTATTATCATCTCCTCTCCCATTCCGACTCCGGTCGACCAGAAATTCCCTGGAAAGTATCGAAAAAACGCATTTCGTTTCCGAAATGAAATCGCTCGATTTCCAATCCACCTAGCATTCGAGCCGATATAAATTTTAATCTCTCTCCCTCCCCCCCCCTCCACGATTCCCGAATTCACGGAGAATTCTCGGGATTCTTTTGCCGCGTTTCCGCGGCGGAAGTCGAGGAGAGATCGGCGAATCGGAAATGGGGAGGTAGATGTTGTTGGTAGAAGGCTTCTTTGTCCGAAAGAAGATGGAATGGAGAAAATTGGTGGAAACATATTTTCGTGACAGGCATCTGATGGAATCTTGGAACGTTTTTCCGTCCAACGATCCGCGTTTCCCCTCCTAATCTTCCGATATTTAATTTCGAAACTTGACATCCGAATCCGATCCAATTTCTTTCCGAGTAAGTTGTTGTTGCTACTTTACTACTCCGATGATGGATGTTGGAAAGGAGAAAGTACAGGACGCGCCTATCGAAAGGTGAATTAATTTCACCTTTACGAGATTACCATCAAATGTGATAATCCTATCCTTCACTATCAAATGTAATAATCCATCATATCGATCGAATACGTCGAATTCGATATTGAAAATGGAGCTCGATTAAAATCGATTCTAGCTGAGTACGTCGAAAATTGGAAAAAACGTGAGATTCGTCCGCGCGAGTAATTAGAGATACACGTAATATATCCATAGATTATGTTGCACGATATTGGCGGAACTCGCGATAACTTGGGGCCGAAATGATGAACCAGACAGGAACACGAAACGTTTAATCTAATTTTCCGCCCTTTTCGCCCGCGGTTCGTTAGCATCCAGACTCGAAGCGCCTCCTGTTTCCTCTCGTCTAAGAGGAGCGAATAATCAATCCTGTCCATCCAATCCCGAGACAACTCTTATTTGGTGAAGCGGAACAACAATTTTCGAAGCGACAATAATCGTGGAAATTTTTAACAATTTGTTCAAATACTTAAAATAGTTCGATCGATTGTCGAATTTTCGAGGAAAATTTTTTTAACAGAATTAAAAAATAACGTCGTCGTTCGAGGTTTTTAATCGAACGAAAATCCCCGAAAATTCGAAATTTTAGATACTTCACTTTACGGGAGAACGGATGATTTTCGAATTGGAATTATTCGGAGGAATTTCGGTTGAAATTCGTGATCCGGCAATTAGTGAATATATATATATATATATATATATATATATATATATATATATATATATATATATATATAGAGAGAGAGAGAGAGAGAGAGAGAGAGAGGTTGCCATGCCACTCGTTTATAAAATCAGCAGTCTATATATGTGAGCAGCCGGATATCTCATCTCCATAGAGATCGAATTTTTATTCAAGAGTTGCCGCTCTACGTGACCAGAATCACTTTCAAGCTAGGTTGCATCGATGACACCTATAAAGATTCGGCTACGCCTCTTCCCTTCCCCCCTCCTATTATCTTCCTGTTCCTTCTTTATCCAACAATATCTGACGCGATGTGTAAAAATTCTTATCTTCCTCGCAGAACTGCATGCTTGTTCACCTGTGTATTATTACATTGTGTATATGAAACACGTTCGCGACAGGTGTGTCGTTGTACGGCGGAGAAAACGATCGAGGAGAGAGGTTAGGTTAGGTTAGGTTAGGTTGGGTTAGGATGCGTGGGATACTGTCGATATCAGGGAAGGGGTGATGAGATTATCCGAAAACACGTTGGTCGAAACGTTTATCGATCTCGCCTTATAATAATTTGAGCAAGAGAGTTGGTTGCAAGCGCGTCCAATTGACTAGGGGAGAGAAAGACTGACGGACGCCTCGTCGATTCGATTTCGATGAGAATCGCGATGAAAAGCTGTGGTGGTTGGTCCAGATCTAATTTAAGTACGATTCGGTGTGGAATTATTTCGATGCAACCGAGTTTGATAACTAGTCCGTTCGATCTGGGAATAGTAGAAATGATTCTCTGGTATATTTGATGCGGTTTATGAAGATGATGTAGGAGGATAGGAGGTAAGATTGTTTTGAATTTTATTTAAATTTGAATTAAGATAAAGTATTTAATTTGAACAAAGGTTTAATTCATGGGATCTTTGGTTAATTTAATCTTATTGATGTATATATAATAGTAAGAGATCTTGTCTGAACGAATTTAAATGAATGAAGAGTTTAATTTAATTCAAATTTAATTTATAAACTGAATTGTTTATTAATGATATTAAAGATCTGATATTAGTGTTTAATATAATTCAATTACTTAATGAGATACTCGTGACAATTTTATGATGAATTAAATTAGACTAAGATCTAAATTTAAATATGTCGAAGCTAACCTAACCTAACAATAGTGACAATAGACGCAAATCGTAGCTAACCAAGTTTAGAAAGATTAAAAAACTTAAATCTATCGAATACACACGACAATTGAACTTAATTTAATTCGAAAGATTAAGAAATCGACCTAACCTAAATGCATCGAATTTTAAATTAATCTAATATATAGATGAACAAACTTAATCAAGTTTGGAAGATTAAAAAACCTGATATAAATCTAAGAATATGGAATCTAACCTAACTTAATACATGACAATCGATCCAAATCGAAATCAAGTTCGAAAGGTTAAAAAATCGACCTAACCTAAATATATCGAATCTTAAATTAACCTAATACACGACGATCGAACTTGACCAAGTTTGAAAAGTTAGAAAATTTGAGTATATCGAATCCAATCTAACCTAACACACGACAATCGATATAAATCGAAGTTAATTAAATTCGAAAGGTTAAAAAATCGACCTAACCTAAATATATCAAATCTTAAATTAACCTAATATTCGACGATCGAACTTGACCAAGTTTGAAAAGTTAGAAAATCTAAGTATATCGAATCCAACCTAACCTAACACACGACAATCGATGTAAATCGAACTTAATTAAATTCGAAAGGTTAAAAAATTGACCTAACCTAAATATATCGAATCTGAAATTAAATCTAGTACGACTATCGAACTTGACCAAGTTTGAAAAGTTAGAAAATCTAAATATATCGAATCCAACCTAACCTAACATATTCACAATCGATGTAAATCGAACTTAATTAAATTCGAAAGGTTAAAAAATCGACCTAATCTAAATATATCGAATCTGAAATTAACCTAATACATGACGATCGAACTTGACCAAGTTTTAAAGGTTAGAAAATTCAAGTATATCGAATCCAACCTAACCTAACACACGACAATCGATGTAAATCGAAGTTAATTAAATTCGAAAGGTTAAAAAATTGACCTAACCTAAATATATCGAATCTCAAATTAAACCTAATACGACTATTGAACTTGACCAAGTTTGAAAAATTAGAAAATCGAAGTATATCGAATCCAACCTAACCTAACACACGACAATCGATGTAAATCGAACTTAATTAAATTCGAAAGGTTAAAAAATCGACCTAACCTAAATATATCGAATCTCAAATTAAATCTAATTCGACTATCGAACTTGACCAAGTTTGAAAAATTAGAAAATCTAAGTATATCGAATCTAACCTAACCTAACACGCAATAATCTATGTAAATCGAACTTAATTAAATTCGAAAGGTTAAAAAATCGACCTAACCTAAATATCTCGAATCTCAAATTAAATCTAATACGACTATCGAACTTGACCAAGTTTGAAAAGTTAGAAAATCTAAGTATATCGAATCCAACCTAACCTAACACACGACAATCGATGTAAATCGAACTTAATTAAATTCGAAAGGTTAAAAAATCGACCTAACCTAAATCTATCGAATCTCAAATTAAACCTAATACGACTATCGAACTTGACCAAGTTTGAAAAGTTAGAAAATCTAAGTATATCGAATCCAACCTAACCTAACACGCGACAATCGATCGAAATCGAGTCTAACCAAGTTCGAAAGCTTATAAAATCTGAAATTCACCTTCTTTGGAAAGATATTTCGAAAAAATTGTAATAAAGATGTCTCGCAGCATCCCGTCCAGCTCGCAACTTTTTTCAAACGCGACTCTCGTCGCTTGATTCACGATCAAACTTTTTCCAGTTGTATTTTTTTTTTTTTCACTCCTTTCACCTAAAATCGCAGTCTATATACACGGAGCAAAATATAAATTATAACAGGCTGGCCTGTATGGGCACCCCTATTGTTCGCTGCTTAACCAGGTTAATGCGGGCGACGATAAATCCGGGGTGTGGACAGCTTAACGACGAAGATCCCGATGAATCCTGGCCAAAGTTCGAATCCTGTCTAATCACTCGAGTCAATTATTCCATCCCTTTCCGACCGACTGAACCATTCTCTTCGGGAAATGGCCATCGTCATTTCGTATTCGTATACGAATTTAAGCCGGAAATTTGAGATTATATATATACATTCGACAAAATATTCATATATTATTTATCGAGTTAATAACCGGAAAGGAGGATTCGATCGTTTATTATATAATAATCGAGTACACTCGAACGAATGGATGAAACATTTTAACGATTGATTGATTGAATTTTATTGGATAAGAACAGGAGAATTAATCCTTGTAATCTTGATTGATTTTCTTTGATTGCTTGTTATGCAGTTTTTGAAGCATTGGGATCAATGATGAGAGTTATGATACAAGTGTGTTTCGTGTATTTCGTTTGAAGAGGAAGAAAATATTTTGTTGGGAAATTATGGTATGGAAGGAGAAAAAAAATCGTAAATTTGTAAATAAAATTTTTAAAATCGTAAATTTGTAAATAAAATCGAGTTATTATTAATAATTTAGAAGAAGAAAAAATATTTTAATCAAAGGTTAATTGGTTTGGTGTTCAACAAATAAGTTACATATATATTTTAAAAATTTTTGAGAATTGGAAGAGATATGTTTATGAGATTGAAAATATTTTATTCCTTTAAAATTGTAACAAATTGACTGTAACGCGTGTTACAAAAGATGTGTAAATATCCTAAAAAAAAAAAAAATAAAAAAAATTCAGGAAACTTCGTTCAACCTCGTTTTTCACATTAACACGTTTCCGTTGTTCGACCCCATATTTCTGAATCCAAGCTTTGGCCCCATATTTCGAAATCCAATCTCGAAGCTCTAGTATATATCAGAGATCATTGAACACGTCTTGTCATGGAACTAGTTACTGGTTACAAAAAAAAAATCTCAAATTTTTACCACTAAAAAAATGTCTCCTCGAAAAGGATAATTAATTAATCAATTAATTTTCAACCAAGAAAGGAGATTGGTTATTGGTTTTTTTTTTTTTTTTGAATTGTTACAATTAATCAAAATAAAAAGTGAAACATCTAAACAACATCTTTCAATCTTTGAAACACAATTTTTTTAAATCGATTATTACCTAAAAAATAAAAAAATCTTGGAAAATTATATTCCAAGATTTTTTTGGAACGTTATTTTTCCAAATTAAATATAAATTAAATTATATTTAAATCTATTTATTACAATTTTAAAGGAATAAAATATTTTCATAAATATTTCTTCCAATAGTTAAAAATTTAAAAATTACAAATTATATAAATATTTTCTTCATCTTCTTCAAATCATTAATAATAAATTTTATTATACACTTTCTCCTCCCATATATATATTTATTTTTACCAGCAAAAATATTTTCTCTAAATTATATTCCTTAATTTGAAAAAATAACCAATTGTTGTTTAATTTCATCGAGAAATTAAAAAACCATGGTAACAATCATGATTTTACTCATCCGATTATATCATCCTTCGTTCGAAACTGTATTCCCTCGAATCGTCTTGAAGAAAACCGACTAGAAAAACACGTTGGAACTCAATAAACCGATAAATATAATACAATACTTCGATATTTTACAATATTATACATCAAACTTCGAAACATAACTAAAAATAAATTCTTCCTTTTAAAACATATTCCCTCTACTTTACATTCCTTTTCGATATCGTGAGAAGAGAAGAGGAATTTAAGCGCATCGATGCGATTTAAATTACCCGCCTTAAAAATTAGGTCACTAGGGGTGGGAGGGAAATGGAGAGCGGCGCGAATTTCGCGTTTCATCGCAGAATCTCGCAAGCGTATTCGCGTGCATCGGAATCATTAACCCTTTTAACAGGAATTGGGTTAGGAATCGCGGTTCTCCATCCCTCCCGTTCCTCGCGATTCGGCTCCCTCCTTAACCGTTGCTCGGTTAATGGCGGCAAACAAAAGCGGAGCAGCCCATCATCACCCGGGATCCACCCTCATCCCGGCTCAACCAACTCGACCCGTCACGAAACTTTACCGTTAACGTGTTAACCGAGCATCAGACCGATGAATTGAACGAATGGCGTAAATGTTGCGTAGAGGATGGAATGAAAATTCGAAAGGAAATGTTTGGTTTTGTTCGGAGAGTAATTCCGTTTTTTCACACGAGTGTCGCTAGTTGCGATCTTTGTCAACTTCGTTCCAAATCGTGTTGTTATTACTGGCATTTCGTGATTTATCCACGAAGGAAGAAGAAAAATTCGTTCGATGACAAAGATGCGAGGATGAAAGGGGTATATTTCGGTATATTTTACTTTTTTATTACCGAAAAGGTAAGAAAAAAGTTATGCAAATAATACGCCAGAATGTCGAAATTGGGTTTTCAAAATTTCGACAATTTCCATGTTAAAGATGCGTTCTGGAAGACCAGTCGAAGCTGACGAAGACGAAATAAAGACACTGATTGAAGCAAATCGACGAATAATCGAAAAAAAAAAATTTCCATGAAATCGAATTTGTCAAATTTCGACTGTTCATGAAACGATTTAATGTTTCATTGTCGTGAAAAGAAAAAAACGAAATTATTTTCTGAACGATCCAATAGTTTCTTGTGACGAGGATTCTTTTCTTGGAGGAAGAAATCGAAGAAGATGATAAAAATGTGCGATGGAGGAAGAAAGATAAACCGTAGAAGAAATGGAAAATTGGAGTGAAATAAAGAGAGAGAAAACAAAAGAATAGATTTAGAATTTCTTTTCGAGGAAAACATCTTCGGAAGAAGAAGAAGAGAAAGAAAGAAAAACCTAGAAATTTTTTAACAGCGATGTATAAATCGAAATGCAAGAAGAAGTACTCCGATACAGGTTCATCCTTGAAAAGAAACGAAAAGAAACGTAATAAATCTAGAAAATTTCTCTACGATATAAATACAAACGCAAGAACACGTATCTATCCTCCACGAAGAGAATAAGAAAGAGGTTAAAGGAACATAGAGATTAACACGTAGAACAATAAAACAAAAACCTAGAAATCTATATTTTTATCTATCAAATATAATACAAATTGAAACACAAGAAACACAAGACTCGTCGTCGAAGAAACGAGGAGCAAGGAAGAAGTCGAAGAGGACGATTCAGATTCGTTAGGATCGCTTATCGGGCTCCGTGTATAATCGTCAAGATGATTGCGCGAGACACGCGAGATCGAATATCGATTCCCTCGAAACGACTTTCGATTTTACGACAGAGAGAGAGAGAGAGAGAGAGAGAGAGGTAAGAAGAAGGTACGATTAAAACTAATTTCATTCCATTCGACCTGCACGAGGAAATTTCCACGATGAAAGGCTATTATGAACCCTTTCGAAGATCGAGTTAAACACATACCCCGATTTCGTTTCGAAAATTTTCGTTTCGAGCGATCAATAAAATGGACCTTGAAATATGGCGGAAAGGAGAGAGAAATGGTGGAGAAAATAGGAGGGTGATAGATTAAGTGTCGAGAAAAGTTTTTGGGGGAGGAGGCGATTAAGAAGGGAGAGAAAAGAGACGCTCAGACGGGGATCTGAGTATCCAGGGATGCATCTGACCCTGTTTCAACGCGGTCGAAACGGGTAAATGATTCTGACGATCCGTCGCGAAACGCCCCCGACACGACGAATTAACGTTTCCCGGCCAAGGAGCAAATAGGGGTGAGCGTTGGGCTCTGGACGACTTTGCCGGGGGAATTTTAACGCGAGAAAACGAACGAGCAAAACTTGAACTAGAAATATCTGTGTGTATCTTTGTGTTTGGAGATGGAATGAAATACTTCAATAATTTCAATTCGGGGTGCCGAGCGAAACTTTTTGGTGGTGGTTTCATGGTTCAGAGGATTGTGTAGATATATAATGGAATTGGAGATATGGTAATTTTTGTGGAAGAGGATCTATCTAAATCTGAGAAGGAGGGTTTAATTATTCAAGAAAATATCAGGAAGAATAATAATTTTCATAAAAGGCGATTCGTCTCGTTTCAATTCGTTTCATTTTTTCCCTTTATCTTCTCACAATATTTATTACTATCGTGATGAAAGATATTCAGAATAACTGTGAGCTTGAGACAATTTCCTATTTTTTTTTTTTTTGTATCTGTTTTATTATCATTTTAATTTCAATTTTGTGAGGACAAATATTATTTGGGAATTTCTTTGTCGAATGATATGAGGTGAAATAAAATACAACGCGACGTTTCATCCGGAATTTCGTTGGGTGGAGGGGAAATTTCAGTTTCCAGAGTGTGTAGAGCGACAAATTTCTCTTTATTACAAAACTGGTACTAACTGCTGGAATATCCAGTGACTCCGGCTTCCGGTAACATTTATCCAGCCAAAGGATAACATTTATCCAGCGACGAGGCGCAATTAACGCGGCAAATAAGGCCGCGCCTCTGCAGGACCTTTCCTCGTCCTTGAGCCAGATACGCTTCAGCCGGAAGGGCCGGGCCATACTCGACCTTCCACCTTTCCCCTGTTATGCGCACGGGGGCAGGCCGCACTCTCTAAATTATTCATTCGCTTTCTCCGCTCCATTCCTTCCCGCTCATCCGGCTCTCGGTAAGAAACTCGGTCAGAAGATGTGCCGCTATCGCACACGTGCACACCTACCTCCCCCTCCTCCTCCCAAATGTTCGATGCTTTCGTTCGCTCGAACGGAACACGTGATCTTCGAGAGAGACGATGTAAAGACGCGATGTTCATCGAGTTTAATCGAATTGATGTGCAATTTGTGAAGAGTTTCTATTCCTGTTGTGAGGCGAGTGAGATGAACGTATACGTCATAGGGTTTTTTATTTTATGGCGGGTTATTTGAACGTACGGCGTAAGGTTTCCTATTCTATGACGAGGAACGTGAACGTACACGTTAGAGTCTTTTCTATTTTATGGCGGGTGATTTGAACGTTTCTTAAGGTTTCTTATCCTGTGGCGAGTGAACGTACATGTCATAGGGTCTTTTCTGTCCTATGGCGAATGAACATATGTTTCATAGGGTTTTTTATTTTATAGTGGATGCGAACGTATTCGTCATAGGAATTTTTCTATTCGATGGTGAATGACATGAACATACGTACGTTTTATAAAGTTTTCTATTCTATGGTGGATGATGCGATGTGTATTCGTCATAGGGATTTTTTTATTCTATAGTGGATGACGCGAACGTATTTATCATAGGGATTTTTTTATTCTATGGTGAACGTACGTACGTTTTATAAAGTTTTCCATTCTATGATGGATGATGCGAACCTATTCGTCATAGGAATTTTTCTATTCTATGGTGGATGACATGAACATACGTACATTTTATAAAGTTTTCTATTCTATGGTGGATGATGCGATGTATTCGTCATAGGGATTTTTGTATTCTATAGTGGATGACGCGTATTTATCATAGGGATTTTTTATTCTATAGTGGACGTACGTACGTTTTATAAAGTTTTCCATTCTATGATGGATGATGCGAACCTATTCGTCATAGGGATTTTTCTATTCTATGGTGGATGACATGAACATACGTACATTTTATAAAGTACATTTTATACAGTACATTTTATACGTACATTTTATAAAACATTTTTTTATTCTATGGTGAATGACGCGAACGTATTCGTCATAGAATTTTTATTTTATGACGTATACATTATAGACTATTTTATTTTATGGTGGATGACATGAACATATGCGTCATAGAGTTTCTTTTCTACCCTGTAATGAGTCATGTGAATGTACACTTCATAGGGTTTTTTCTATTCTATGGTGGATGATATGAACATACGTTTCATAGGATTTTCTGTCCTATGGAGGGCAATATGAACGTATGCGTTATAGGGTTTTTTATTTTATAACGGGTGACGCGAACGTATTCCTCGTGAGATTTTCTATTGACGTAAATCTACATATCGTAGAGACTTTTTCCCATCTTACGGTGACGCAACACGTGCAGACATGAAGATTTTCTATCTCTATGACAACTGAAATGAACGTACATTATAGGATTTCCTATGATAACGGATACGCGTTACAATGAAAAAATAGTTTTCTATTTTATGAAATAGGTGAAAACGAAAAATAGTTTTTGTCCGAATTGCCGAATTAATATGCATAGCAATTTCGGATCTCGTTGCATTTTTCACTAGTTACAATTGTTTCGTGTCAAAAATCGATATATCCGTTATCGGGAATCCGATCTTCGATCTTTCGAATTGCATTAAACGGCACGAATTGCAATAATAATCATTTCGAGTAGCGAGTATTCTCGTTTCTTTTTTCTTTTCTCATAAATTTTCCTACCTGTTGTACCTCTCTACGTGTTTAATATATATATATATATATATATATATATATATATAGCGGAAAATTTTTTTCATCCTCTTTCTCTCTCTCTATTTCTCTTTTTTTTTTTTTACAAACGATTGATGCAAAGGTTTGGTAAAACGGATCCTTAGAGATTTCAGTGGCGATCGTATATTCGTTGGATGAGATCGATGGATGTGGAGCGGTAAATCACGAGGAATCCCGGATGGCACGCGCGGAATCCTCTTCTCCTCGAAATGAAAGGTAGCCACCAGCTCGTGGGGGATTAAAGTCGGACGTCGAGCCACGGGCTGAAAAGTTCCGGCCGAAATCCGATCAGATGGAAAACTTTATTTTCCACCAGTGCTGCTGCTGCTGCTGCTCGATCCTGATTCATGACTACTTGCCGGCCCGATCTCGTTAAACGTCTTGTATCGACTGTATCTCTTCGAAGATTCCCTCTAAATTTTAAAATACCGAGGTTGTGCAGTTATTTAAAAGATATGAATTGCTGTCGACAACAATTTTTCTATATTATCTGATTAATAACTTGAGATAAGCTAATGAGAACAAAAATAAAAAAAGAAGAAGAAAAAAAAGAAGAAAATGACCTGAAATGATTTTTTAAAGAAAAAAAAGTAGAGGTATCAAAAAAAAAAAAAATGGTTCCTTTTTTTGTTCAATTTGCCTGTTCTGTAAGAAAGAAACAATTCTAATCGATTCTCGATTATGGAACGTCGATTAACTGCTTCCAAGGGGAGGAAAGGGATCTCTTTAGAATACGAAACGAGGGTCGATTCGTAAAAGGTTACTTCGCTCTGATCGATGCGAATTTACGGTTAAATAAGCCCTGACATCGAGGGGAGGTGGGAAAGTTTGCCAAACATCGGGAAATCCTCCCCCTCTGTTCTCGGAATTACCTTGGGATTTGGGGCAGAGCCACGTGGAAACGTGGAATTTCATAAATTCAACCCCCTTCTACCGATTCCAGAACGATCCATTAGAGGTAACAGGGCGATTCGCATTTGGAAAATTTCATAAATCTACAAACACAGGTTATACAAGTGGGGAGACGATTAATCTTACGACAAGATTCTGCCCGTCGAGTCTGTTCACAAATTGTCTTGCCGTGGAACAGGAAGGTCTATTGTTGAAGGTCTGTTAACTGATCGAGGCCCAGCAACACAGATTGGCCGCCATGAATACGTATTGTCTCAACCGCTTTGATCGCGTTTCCTCTCAGGAAAGTTCAGATCTTTGATCCATTCTCTTCTGAAAAGACAATTTCTAATTTCTAACTTGCCAAATCGATTGGAAACTTCGATTTAAATGGAGACTTACATCGAATAGATAATAATCCGCGTTATAAAAACCATCTTTTGTTCATTTCTTTTTTCAATTAGAATCATAGGTTATACAATCGAATAGATAATTCGATGAAATCGTCACAGAAATCATTTTGTTGAACATTTTTCGGATTAGAATTATAAATCAAGTCAAAGTGTCAAGTCAAGTCAAAATAGTATAGATATTGCCAATCAGATATTACCGTGTCATCTTACAGAGATCCATATTTTTTAGGTTAGAATCGAAGATGGAATGATGGTGGTCGTAAACGCCATCTGCGGCGGATCGGTTGGCACCATTTAATCATAGTTACGTGTTCATGGGCGAGTGTAAACACGGCGTAAACGTGTTTGCGGGATTCGCAGAGGGTTCGATTAGGGTTGATGCGCAAAGAGACGGTGAACAGACAGCGGGAACGGCAACTGTGCGCAATTAATTCGGCCTGCGGCTTGGTTAGATCTCGTTACACCTTCGACCTGTCCGCTTCCGCTCGGTATATACGAGATATCGAGTCAGTCCTCTGGCTCACGTGACACGGATTACAGGAAATCCTGACCGACATTTAAGCAAATCGTAATAGCGGAAAATTCGCAGACGAAACGGCGTCTGCGATACCGTGGCACGAGAGTTAATGAAACACGAAGGGTTGGGGAGTTCTCTCTCGCCCTATATGTGTATTGGAAATGAGTGTGAGGCAAGTTACTTACTAACACTATCTAGTAAATCGGAATTTTCGGTTCAATCATCGAAACTTTCCTAATAACGTACTTTGAACGAAAGTGTTTCTCTTCCGGTCGTGCGCGCTCGCGTAACGAGAAAGAGAATACGTGCTCTCAGAAACTCGGCAAATTAATGTAAATAACACCTTGCTATCCATGTATTCTAATATCGTTTCTCAAATATTGCATCTTTGATGGATACACAATAAGATCGAAACTTTAGTTTATTCGAAGATTTAGTTTCATTAAATTTGCTCGTACGGATTTTTTATCTACCATGAATGGATTAATATATTTTAGAGAAGTAATTTATAATAATGAATTTATACATATATACACACATATCTCTCTCTTCTATTATAAAATTTTTCTTCATTTTATACATTGATTCTTTTTTTTTCTTTTCAATATTTCCAATTGACACTCCATCAATCGTTAAAGTTAGCAGCAATTCGTTTCTTCCCTTTCCTCTTCTTTCTCTCTCTCTCTATTTTTTCGTAACAGTCGATATTGATTTTTTTAATTATTGAATAGAAATTCGGAGAATTGGAGCTCAGAGCGTTGCGAAACGCGAGAAAAATGGATAGAAAAATCGAGACGAGGTAAATGGGGATTCGAACCCTCGATTACTTGATTATTAATCAAGCATGTTAACCATTACGCCAAGCGGGCATCGTCAGCCTACGCTCTACCTTTTCCAGTTTTATGTTTCACGCTACCCGATTAACATCATCCTTACACGAACGAACAGGCGCGTACCACGCGTTGAAATTACTCGAAACCAATTTAAAACCACTTTTATCCTCCTTCGTGTCTTCATCGTATCCGAGGATTGCCAATATGTTTCGCCACATGCCATGCCGTGTCCCAAATCTGATTTTCCCCGTTCGAAAACCTTTTGCAGCCGGAATAAAAGTATCGCTTTAATCAGTGGAGCGAAGTTTGAACGAAAACATGGCTTGTTTGTCGAGTTGTTGAGCAAAGAGCAGTGATCCGACAATTCCATTTTCGGGACTGGCCGCGTTTATTCCATGGGGGATGGCCGGTGACTAATACAAAGCTTCGACTGTTTCTCGGTCAATTAGAACCGCACAGACGAGTGGCGAGCCTGGGCCAGTAGCAACTTTCCGAGTACCAAACTTCTTCCTCGTTATCCGCGCTAAATTCTGACCGCTCTGCTCGACAGTTCGACCAATCGGATGTAAATCTCCTTCGCGTCCAATTCCAACCCGGATACATCTTTTAAGATCCGTGTTGCTCAAAAGAGTATCGCGAAAATATCTTATCGTTTATTTTATAAGGCTTATTTTATACTGTAATTAAGGGATGCAAAGGGGAGTGGAAGAAGGATAAGAAAGCGGATCTGCTAATGATTCCTTCATGTGGCTATCCATCTTTGCTGTAGCTAGTAAAGATGTGGTTGTAAAATGGAAGCTTGCGTTTCCAGCGTGGTCTTGAATACAAAGGGGTTACCAATGAATTATTTTTCAAATTCCTCGTTTTTTTTTTATAAATGTTCTCTTAATAATTGAAAAATTGTCGGTTACATGTAAGAGGTTCGTGGTAAATTATGCATCACTTCGAAGAGCTAGTTATACAGGAAATATAATACCCTTAATGGTGAACCTTTAAGGTAAAGAGACTGTCATAAATTATTTTTCAATATCCTTGTTGATCCATATTTTGAATAATTAAAATATTGTCCTGTGATGAAATAGTCGCAAACTCTATTTCTTTATGATTCATCTCTCCGCAGTTCCATTTCTGATAATCAACTGATTGCTTGACGTTTTCTCTTGATGACGACAATGGATACAAAAATAAATGACTTCTTCCCAAAAGTACTCGTCCAACTTGTCGCACACAAAATTATTTAAATAACGCCTAAACCAAGCATTTCAAATGATGCTTTCAGAGTGTTATTTTCAACGTGTTTCGAATATAGAAAACAGCTCGCCTCGTCGTTGTCGTCGTCTCACATGTAAATAGACTTTAAACCGAATTTCCTTTGTGCACCGGAATCGACTTGGGCGAACGTCTCGTCGCCCCCCTCCCCCTTTTTCCTTGCCCAAGAATTTCGTGGCTGTCGCTCTCCCGTTCGCCGACATTAGCCGTCGGTTGAATGTTAAAGAAGAACCTCGTGGAAATTGCGTTTGCACCTGGAAGTCTCGACGAGCTTTCCATCTCGCAACTCAGCGCGACAGCGGCAGATTTCATTTCCCGGCGACGAAGAGCGATGTCTCTCTTCGTGGAGGGGAGTGGAGGGGAGTCGAAAGCCTCGGATAAATTACAGCGGATAAATGACGAAAGTGGTTGTCGACTGGTTGCTGGTGGTAATAAAGAATACACCCGGTACGCGAAAAGTGAAATTCTTGGGACTTCTTTTCCTCCGAAACTTCAATCTCGATTTACTTTGAGGACGAGCACGGAAATCGAGTCAGCTTCTTCCACGTTCCCCTTGACAGCCTGATATATCTACCTAAAGAAACAGTGTCTCGAGTTTTTCAAAGACTTGCTCAATGAGTTTGCAAGAGTGTGCAAGAGTTTGAGACTTTCAAAGAGGAAGTATTTCTTTTTTTTTTTTTTTTTTTTTTTTTTTAAGAGAATGTAGAATTTTTCTGATATATCTATTTAAAGAGAGTGTCTCGAGTTTTTCAGAGATTTGCTCAACAAATATGTGTGCAAGAGTTTGAGACTTTCAAAGAGGAAATATTTTTTTTCTGAAAATATAAAATGTTTTTGATATATTTTTTCTGATATATTTGGCTAAGTATGTAGCAGTGTGCAAGAGTTTGAG
This sequence comes from Apis laboriosa, assembly GCF_014066325.1. Classification (NCBI taxonomy): domain Eukaryota; kingdom Metazoa; phylum Arthropoda; class Insecta; order Hymenoptera; family Apidae; genus Apis; species Apis laboriosa. Next base: position 1,314,267 of record NW_025223501.1, read on the forward strand.
ACTTTCAAAGAGGAAGTATTTCTTTTTTTTTTTTTTAAGAGAATGTAGAATTTTTCTGATATATCTATTTAAAGAGAGTGTCTTGAGTTTTTTCAGAGATTTGCTCAACGAGTATGCAACAGTGTGCGAGAGTTTGAGGCTTTCAAAGGGGAAGTATTTTTTTTTTCTTTTTTAAGAAAATGGAAAACTTTTTGATAGTCTGATATGATATATTTAGTTAAAGAGACAGTATCTAGAGTTTTTTAGAGATTTTCTCAACGAGTATGTGTACAAGAGTTTGAGAATTTCAAAGGGGAAGTATTTTTGTTCTTTTTCTATGAATATAAAATGTTTTTGATATATTTTTCTGATATACTTGGATGAGTATGTAATAGTGTACAAGAAGAAATATTGTTTTTTTTTTATGCCAAGTAAAAATAAATTTTTCAAAAGTCTAAAAAAAATAAAGCTACTTTTGCTAAGAAGAAAATGGATTTCTTCTTTGAAATATACATTGAAAATTTTGATATTTTTATTTTTAATTTTTTAAATATTTTTTTGATATTGATGATTCTCTTTTTTCATACTAAAGATAAGTTTTGATCTGTCTAGTTGTATGAGATCACTTCATTTGAACCAATAAATATTCCACTTAGAAATTTATCAAATCATAAAAATCCAATTTTTAAGATTTTTTAATATCCGCAATCCTATGAGTAATTTTTTTTTTCTTTCCAATTCAGATTTAACTACTCTCTTGGTTGATACTCTTTAATTAAACAACTTAATATCAAAATTTTTTACATTCCTCTACTAAAATATTTACTTATCATGAATGTGTGATTATTACTAATATCTAGCATTTTTTTTATCCTTTTCTCTCCTCTCTATTTCTAAATATATACACGCTCCCTTATCCAGGTCGGAGGTCCGTTTCTCAGTTGGTATTTTCAAAAACCGTAGAGATATCTAAATATTCATTCCCTCATAACGAAAAGCACAGAAACTTTGGTCGAAAAAATATATATTTATACATTTCATTCGAAATTTCATATTTAAATAAACGGCCCAGAGGCGCAGTTGCAGTATCTCTGCATTTCCTCGGTATTAATAATTTTTCTCTAAAAAAGGAAAAATGTATTCCTTTCAATACGACCGCAGAGAGAGAGAGAGAGAGAGAGAGAGAGAGAGAGAGAGAGAGAGAGAAGAGGAACAGTTAAGTTTCGAATCGTCGACGTAGATGGCGCACGTTGCGGTGTCATGGCGGCGGAAATATATTCTCCCATTTTAATCTCCAACCAAGCTTGAAATTTCGCGTTGTTGTACGACTGGTTGGCCGGACAGAAAATTTCCACGTTCGAAACAACGCCGGTTGGAATCCATTGTTTCCACTCGAATGTGGTGGCGGATGTGGGGCTCGCTTCGAAATTAGAGGAATTTTCGGAACAAAGAGGCGCGACAACGCGGCGGATGGTTGGTTGATGTGCGATGGGCTGTGTGACGAAGGATCTCTGTTCCTCTGCGCTCTGTTCGAAATCGGGCACGGCTCGCCACGTCGACACCATATTTCCACCGCAGGTGCTCGAAAATGCGTTATTTCGGGCGTGCGATATCTGGTTGGTAAGTTTGGCGGTGTTTACGCGAAGGTTGGCAAGGAGCGGCGGGAAAATTTTCAATTAAATCACGAAACGTGCACGATGTTTGCGCCACGGGAAATTAATCCGAGCCTCGATTAATCGTTTCATCGAATTATCGTACCATCAAGGAAATTCGATGCTGCCAATTAACCCTGCGCCAGTGCAGGTATAGATGTGCGGGATCCAGAAAGGTTTAACCGATTTTTTATCGTGGTATCATAATAAAATGTATCAAAAGGTAGAAGAAACAGGAAAGATATTAATTTGGTTTGATTTTAGATTCAGTTTGTTCCATTTGTCTAAAAAGAGGGATACGTTATTCAGTATACATATATAAAATATTTCTTCTATCTGAATATTCATGACATCAATACAAATTAATACATCATTAAAATTATAATATTTTATATTTTATATTTAGAAACAAACTTTTTTTTTAATGCCAAGAATGCCTAGTTCTTTGCTCAATTAGTGATCAAGAATAGAAGTTAAATGAGGTCAATCTATCGTGGAACTTAGAGATGTAATGTTAATTTTGGTACTGTATGAATTTATCTGAAAATAATTTTTATAATTTGTTAGATTAGACTTACTATTGAGGCTGATATATTGGGATGATTGAATTTATTATTAATTATTATTATTATTAATTTAGAGGGTAATATTATAAATTGAACTTACAGGATCATTTCAATAAAAGACATTATTTCTTTCGATACAAAATTAACATCATCGGTGTTCCAAACTTTTTCAATATCATTCTCGAGCGATACGTGTATTCAAAAGAAAGAAACAACACGTTATAACGAATCGATCTGTTTACGTTCGAGATGATATTTTATTCCATTTGTCGATGAAATAGCGATCGAATTCTATTTGGCAAATTTCATTGGATCTAGTTGGCAGAAGTTGGGCAGAAAGCTTGTGGGGCAGATCGAGAATGTTGGTAGTATGGTGGGGGAGCAGTGGCACAAGTTTCTAGTCTCGAGCTAGATAAATAGGGAGTGGCGTGCAACTGCTTAAACTTGCTTCACCGTCCAAGACGTGATTGCGATTAATATTGCTGCGCCAGACGGCTACGAGACACCTCGTAATCCACCTCTTCCTCCTGATAACATGATAAATTTATGGCCGCGTCTTATCTCTTCGTTCGAAAGAAAAAGAAGAAGAAGAGTTCTCTGTGGTTAAGGATCCTTTTATCGAAACATTTCGTGAAGTAAATAACGTCGAGATCGAGGTTACTTCGCCAAATCTTTGGATATTACCCTCGTGAATTTCGTGAGATGAATTAAAGGCAATGATCGTACCTAAGGGGAACTTTAATGCTTCTCCATAATGCCATCCTCGTGCTGTTATCGACGCCATTGTCGAGCTGCTGCTCGCCTGCAATGACATTGATTCCAGTCTATATGGATGTATAAAAATAGACGTTTGGTACTTTCAATCGCCGCCAGATGTCTCGTTCCTCGTTCGCCTTTCTCGCAAGTCATCTTTTATTTCTTTATCTTATAAGAAAGTTTCAATTTTGTCTCTTCCAACGTTGAAGAATTACCAAGAATTCCTAGTTCTTTGCTCGATTAGTGATCAAGAATAGAAGTTAATGTGGTCAATCCATCATGGAACTTAGAGATATAATGTTAATTTTGGTACTGTATGAATTTATCTGAAAATAATTTTTATAATTTGTTAGATTAGACTTACTATTGAGGCTGATATATTGGGATGATTGAATTTATTATTATTATAACTGAATTATGATAATCATTGATTAGAGATTGATATTATTAGATTAACTTGGACTTTAGAAGATTATATTTTTTTATTTATTTTATCATCTAACCTAAGTATTAAATTATGTTATATAAAGACTATTGACTATTATATTGCTGCTAGAATATCCTTTATAGATTGTTCAGATTTATAAAAAATCCTATCTTTATTTACAAAAGTGATATCTAAATTGATATATACGTATACATATATACGATGCAGCAATTCGTCTCGATTCAGAAATCAAATCGAATATTTTATACATCTCGTGGAGGAAGGAGTATCTATTTCTCCTTTTAAAGGAAATTTTCACTCAATTTTTCGACGGATCACCCATTCTCCGTCGCACCTTGTTCACAATCTCGCCTCTCGATCTGAACGTTACACAATCTTCGCCGTCTCGGCTCTCATCGGCGCGGAAAACAAGGCGATATTGGAGAACACGTTGGCCAGTCGTGCTGCCGGAAAGCACGAGTAGATTGAATTTGCATTCGATGACGTAAAAGCGTGTTCGAAAACGACCTCTATTCTCCCCTCTCATTCTATTAAACGTGGCGAAAAACGTTCGCTTCCTGCCTTTGCAAAAATATATTTTCGCGATTATATCAGTGATTCGTGAAAATACGTACGCGCGTCGAAAAATTTGACATCGTTTTTTGGAAATAAAAAAAAAAAAAAAAAGAAAGAAAAAGGATCCTCCAAACTAATTATTCACGGTATTATATATCATTGTCGTGGAGAACGAAATAATAATTCTTGGAAGAGAGACGGTTGAAGGGAGAAGCAATTAGGGCTTCTTTCAGACGAGGGAATGGAATTGAAATGAAGAGTTACCACCGTCTCCTCTCCAGACGTGGAAAAGAAACGCGATTTCAGCGACAAACGGGTCTCCCAAACACAATAAAACTCAATTTACAATCCAGTTGAAAGAATAAATAAATAACCACCCTCGTCGGCGTGGTTGCCGCCTTAAGAGGCTTCCCTCTGGCAATCTTGGAACAGCAATTTTTTACTCGCTCCCAGGATTCTTTCTGTTGTGTTGAGTGCGTTGCTTGAATTCTTTTATAATTGTAAATATATGATACGCATTTGGTTAAATAATTAATATTCTCTCGAGATATTATAAGAGAGAGATTGTTTCAGAGATTGAGATGAGAAAATACTGATCTTGTGTGATCTGGAGAAAATACTGTGATCTTGGAGAATTTCAGTATTTTTTACTCTAAATACAAAAAAAAAAAAAAATTCAAATAAGTCGATACACAAAATTTTTTTTATAATTGTATATACAATTAATATTCTCTTAATGATAATATATATATATAGAGAGAGATTGTTTCAGAGATTGAGATTAAAGAATACGTGAGAATTTCAGTACTTTTTACTCTAAATACAAAAAAGAAAACAAACAAGTCGATATAAATTTTTTTAATTGTAAATTTGGTAATATAATTAATATTCTTTTGATGAGATACATATATAGAGATCTTTTCAGAGATTGAGATCAGAAAATCTTGGAGAATCTCAACTCTAAATACAAAGAAAAATTCAAATAAGTCGATACACAAAAATTTTTTTATAATTGTAAATACAATTGATATTCTCTTAATGATATATACAGATTGTTTCAGAAATTAAGATCAAAGAATACGTTTTGGAGAATTTAAATATTTTTTACTCTAAATACAAAAAAGAAATTCAAATAAGATATAGAAAAATGTTTACATGTAGGAGAATTGAATTATTTTGGATTTCTAATTATTTTACATTATTAATTCCGTCGATATCAAGAATTTCACGAGAATCAATCTCGATCAATTATATTAGGGGGAGGAAGATTCAATTGCTCTAAGATGAACCGAATGTATTCTTAGCATATAGGGCATCGTCTTTGCGGAAAGCTACCTCTCTCTAGTTTCCGTTTGCAGCTTCCACACGTGAAGCGGGTATCCGATGTTAGAACACGTCATCCTGTCTGATCAAACATTTGGATAGAAACTGATGACGTAAACTTCAATATCGAATCAATCGCTTTATAATTCGAAAGATTTAGGGGAATTACGTTTCAAATTCACCAGATCCTCGTTTCTTACATTTTTTTTAAATCAGTATCGAATTTCTCCACTCAAAAGATGAGGAATTACGTTTTAACCGTTTCAAATTCATCCATCCCTCATTTCTTTTCCAATACACGCCTGTTTAACCAGAGATTTGGATAGAAACTTGATGACGTTAACTTCAATATCGAAATCGCTCTATAATTCGAAAGATTTAGGGGAATTACGTTTCACTCGTCTAAAATTCACCAGATCTTCGTTTCTTACAACATTTTTTTAAATCGAATTTTTCTACTCAAACAATGAGGAATTATATTTATTAATATTCATCCATCTCTCATTTCTTTTCCAATACACGCCATTCTGTTTAATCAGAGATTTGGATAGACATCAAGACTAGATAAACATCAATATCGATCTCTATAATTCCTGCATTCAAAATTCACGTATCAATGATCGCACGGTTAAGACATTTATTATTTACTCGTGTCGAAATCGTCGACTTTTTTTTGCCACGACCGTAACGAAAAATAGACCATTCCATTCGATCGAGCGTGAAATCCGGAGGACGGTGTGATTGCCGTGTCAGATCAGCCCCCACCACGGGCGCGCAAGTGAGGACAGAGCACGTCAGAGAGAAGAGATGCAATATGCATGCGACGCGCGTCACGCGAATGGTTTATTCCGAGCTTTTCTTACCGAAGATTCGTCCCAACTTCGGCCGAACTAGCGGCGTTATTTCTTTTCAACGTCGGCCACGTGAATTCTAACGGGCTCGTATTAACGGTGGAAAGATTTACGCGGCACGAGTCACGAGTGTTTCCTCATTTATGCATGCCCCCTGTTCTGGAACAGACGTGTAGAAAATTTACGGTTTTGTGGATTTAAAACGAAATGGAATCACGTTGAAAGAACTTACTACTAGTCTTTCACGAGCTTTTTATTCACTTTCTTCATAATTGGATAAAAAGTCTTTATTTCTGGCAATCCTCGATTTAGACTTCGTTTCGAATTATTTATAATAAGTGACTTATAAATTCGGGACGAATCGGAGAAAGTCGGGTACGATCGGGCGGGATCGAGCTACTTTCGTTCGACTTCGGGTCCGTTCGGCAATTATCGGTTCGAATCGAGTTAGATTGTCTTCAATTTTTAAAACGTGATGTGATATATTTCGATATAATATAAACTACAGTATTATTGTACATATATTTTGTATAATTTATAACGATACTTGGTTTTAATAATAATTGTTTAATTGTCTGTAAATAAATTCCAAGCGAGAAAATTATTAATATTTAAAATTTAACGTGAATATTTAACGTAAGAATCTAATCTAACCTAACTTAACCAATTGGTCTACGATATTTAAATTCATGTCGATTATTAACATAAAAATTTGTGTCATAAAATAGATAGAATGTAGAAAACTTCGCAGAAAACGTTATTTAAAGATTTTCGAATTCGAGTTTGGAAGTCGTAAGTTAGTCAATAACCACAAATGCGAGTTCCTCGAGACTTTCTAACCAAGGGTTCCTGTTTCGCGGTCTCGTATGCCCGCTTCTCTTTCCTAAACTCTCCTTTATCTCCCCACCGATCGACCAACACCCTTAAACTCTGCCATCTTCCAGGCAAAATCGATACATCTCCCGGAAAACTACCTCCTTAAACATCAACTGGCCCTATCAACATTCGCCATTTCACGTTTCTTCTTATCATTCGTATCAAAAAAAAAAAAAAAATTACCTCAGAAACTTTCCTTTTTACTCGACCTCCTACAATAATTTCTTCTTTCGATGCTTTATCATTATCATCTTAAGTATTATATTGCGTTTACTTTCTTTTCTTTTCTTTTTTCTAGTTTAATTGAGTATAAGGGACATAGATTAAACTATTTTTAATAGATATTATTTTACGAAACCAGAAGTGACAGAAGCGGTTGGCAGAAGCTACGCTACTAAAGTAAAGGATGTAATTTAATAAAAAAAGATATTGAGTGTATAAAAGCACGAATATAAAACATAAGTTGGGAGTGCGCTTCATGCTCAAAAATGGAACTTTTATACTGTAAGGATATGCGATTAGGATCAAGTAAACTCTCCTGTACTTCTAACTAACTTATTCCTGGTGATTTAAAACTTTCCATCTAATATTAATACCTCGTGCCTCGAATAGCTATACCCATAAAAAAAACCTTCAACCTTCCAAGCCTTCCAAAAGAAGCTTATATACCCCTCCCTGCTCACAATGACTCTTAAAAATTGCGTTTTCTTGGCGTTTCGAAACCGATACTTTCGAAGAAGAAAGTACATATTCCCTTGGAAAACGTGTACTCCTCCTCAACTCAACGCTCTTCGTGACACGTGGAAAAATAGAGAGGTTGCTCGTAACACGAGGGGAGGCGAGTTCCCCGTAAAAATTGTCGAGCACGGTAGAGGTAGCCAACAAGTTGCTAACGTCGAATCAATAGAGGGACGGAGCAGCAACTCTCGAGGCGTGACTCGTCCAACCTCCCCCTCACTTCCACCCCTCTTTCCACCCAACTTCTCTCGATCTTCTTCCCACCTCTCACTATCTCCACTACTTCCTCTCCTTCTCTTTTTTTCCCTCTTCTTTCCCCGCTCCTCACTTCTCCTCCATCTTCTTTGTCTTCCTCAATTTCCGTCTCTCCATTCCTTCTTCTTTCTCGCCCTCTTCTCGCTGAGTCTGTAAAAGAATCTGTCTCGAACTCGTTCGGGATAATTGAGTTCTTTTGCATCGAATCGTCTCCATTAGCGGTAAATCCGGAAGCGCGAGAATCCAACTGTTATTATTGTAACCGTGATAAGGATTCGCGCACAATTTTTTTCGCGGGATATTATCTACTCTTATCGAGAAGAAGAGTCGAGACTTTTTCTTTTTTTTGTTTATTTAGAAAGAAAGGGGAAAGGGAATCTCTCTTGTTTTTAAAATTATACGTATATTTGTCATTTTCAAAAGTTACTGGATAAAAATATCCTTGTTGAAAAATTGTAGTGGATTACTCGTCATTTTAAAAAAGTCATGTGAAAAAAATCCATCTCCAAAATTTTGCATACCGCGTATAATACTAACTGACCATTTTCAAAAAAAAAAAAAAAATGTAATACTTAGAAAATCCTTCCCTAGAAATTTTCCATACTGGACAACTCTTTCGCTATCTTCAAAACTGTACAAAAGTAATATTATATCCACTTGAAAAAAAAAAATTTCAAATTTCCATTTCAAAAGATTCATTTCATTCCATTCATTTCTGCATTTTACTCACTGAAGAGATCCTTTGAAATATTCCAATATCCGTCAAAGTGATAATAATAATCTTGATTTCTGAAAAATTGTGAAAACGATGCAAGTTCGATCCAATGCTCAAAAGAAGCGAAGCTGCGCAAGTAGTATAAATCAACGATAGGTGCTCCGTTTGGTAATCGACGTTTCTCGAAACGAAACTATGCCGGATCGATCTGTCGGGATCCAGGGATCGTCCATATTTCATCCGAGCGTCTCTCGTCATCCGCAAGGCGGGGGAATACGGATTTTGGTCGAGGCATTTACAAAGCAAATACCGTGACAGGGGGAGGGAGAGGCCGGTGGTGGTTTCGGTTCGACAGCGGATCCTTTATGTCGCGCCGCGGCTACGTGGCAAAACCCTTACGTGTCTGGTGGTAATCTGAAAGGTTGGGGATGCTTTTTGTGTAAAGGTTCTCTTTTAAAAGAGAAACTTCGGGGCGTAAAGTGTTGCGGGAGTGCAATCTTCTTTCTTCTCATCCCCGATAGGGGGATGATTCATCGGTTCCATAAGTTGTTGTTACCCTTGTGTTCATCCTTTTTGTACGTATAGGTGCTAAACTTCTATCGGTTCTCGCATTATCTGTGTACAGGGTGTATTATAAGATATGATTTAATTTCTTTTTTTTTTTTTTTTTTTTGGATTTAGAGCGAAAGATTTTTGAATATTTTATTTTTCTTTAATGGCCGAGTATTTTGTAGATACTTTTTCTGAGTTGTTGAATATTTTTTACAGTACATTATTTATAGTACAGGGTGTATTCTGTGTATTATATAAGATATGATTTGATTTTTTTATTATTTTTTAAAGCATTTAGAGTGAAACACTTTTGAATATTTTATTTTTCTTTAATGGCCGAGTATTTTGTAGATACTTTTTCTGAGGTGTTGAATATCGCATTATTTATAGTACAGGGTGTATTCTGTGTATTATATAAGATATGATTTGATTTTTTTATTATTTTTTAATCAAAGCATTTAGAGTGAAACACTTTTGAATATTTTATTTTTCTTTAATGGCCGAGTATTTTATAGATACTTTTTCAATTCAAAATTAATTTTTGAATTATTTATATATATATAGAGTGTTTCATTGTAAAGTATTACAACGATGAAATGATGATTTTTTTGGATGGGTTTCAAAAAAAGAAAGAGTGTTTTATTTTATTTTTCCAAATAACGTGGTTAAATTCTGTTCTGTTTCAGGAACTTATTTCATCCTTTACGACTTCAACGATATTTTCGAGAAGGACCAGGCCAGTTTCTTGGAGCGAGAAAGATTCCTTGCTATTATCAACAACATCTTCAAGAACATGTCTCAAATTGAACGAGAAGCCATTACTTTCCAGGTATGTGGCTATGGTTAAAACTTTCAACTCTCTTCCTTCACACAAGGGAAATTCTTTTATCCTTCTCGCGGGTCTCGTTAAATATATCTCCAAGCCATGGAGAAACTTCAAAACCATAAAAAGATTGAATTGTACTGTGAAAATTCAATCTTCCATAATATACACTTATCACGAATCACGATATTACAATTTTGATCATTTTTTTCTTTAACAAATTTTCTCAACCGTAAAAACACACTTGCTGAATCAAAATCATAATCCAAGAAACGTAGCAATTCATACTCGATATTTTTTTCTTGAAATTTTTCTAAAACATTTCTCAACGAATTCGCACAAATGATCGAAAAGAAAATTTTCCACGAGCCAAATAATAACACGATTAATGGAATATCTTCACAAAATTTCGCCGATGATCATCCATGGAAAGATCGATCTATGTTGCCTTATGTCTAAGGTTCGATCATTGTTGCCCTTTTATTATTAAATTACACCCACTTTACTCCAGTGTTGTAGGTCGATCTTAAGAAAGGGTTGCGACGTATCGACATATTCGGTTCACGTATATCGCCTCGAGACACATCCATAGCTGGATGAGTAACATAAGAGACGCGGGTTGCAGTAGTAACGGAGCGCGCAAGTCAGACGCTTTGTAGCTAGGATAAGTGGTAATGGAAGTCAGGAGTCGGACGCAAGGGTTTAAGTATTCTGGTCACGTGGTTACGTCATAGAAGCTCTTCAATCCTCGGATAAGAATTTATCCGTCCTTCCTTTTCTCTATTGTTAATTACGAAAATTAATCTTGGTTTTAATTTTTCGTTTATAATCTTTCTTCTTTACGTTCTTCGAGTTATTATCTCTGATGGAATTGAGGTATTGCTTTCCCATATCGAGATGGTTCGACGTCGATGAAATCAATTTTAATTTTAATCAGATTCTGTCTAACACAAATTCAAAGTTCTTGTAACCTGATTTTCGTATACCATTTTTCTTTGCTTTGTTCTCTAGAATTCATCCTCCAAAAATACAAATCATTACCTTATATAATAAAAATACATTGAGAACCACACATAAATTTAATTTTTTTTATACTAACTTCAAAAATTCACTTCAAAAATACATTGCTTTACGTAACACATAAACTTAAACTTTCTCATAACTAAGCCTCGACCGAAATTTCCTCTGCTTTCTCCTCCAAAAATACTCCACAAATCATTCCCTTTATATATAACAAAAATACATTGAGAATCACTGCTTGCTTTCCGACGCCCAAACTCAAAGTTTCAACTCTCTCGAAATCCATTATCCTATTATATATGACAAAAAAGAGTATTGAGAACCGCTGCTCTAACCGTTTCTTCAATCTGAAATATCAAGAACGAGTAACAATGAACATGGGGGATGAGAAAGATCGGGAAAGACTGGTCGAGTGTAAATACGATGCAATCTCGCGTGGAAGTTGGGATGAAAGTCACCCTCCCTCCGTCGTTCCGCCGCGTTAATATCAGGGCGGAAATGGTGGCCGCCAAAGGCTGTGGAAAACTTCCGTGGAGCGGAGGTGGTTACGATGGAGGTGGTGCAGTGCAGGTGTACGCGCACCTCTTCCCCTCCTCCCCCCTCCCCTCTTTGGGTCGAACCCAATGTTTCAAAGTGGCCCACCACCCACCAACCCCCTCTTTCAAACTCTCGTGAAAACGACGTTTTTCCAACGAAATTTTTCCCGCGCTCTAGTACCTTCCTACGTCATCCTCCTCCTTCGAGGAACACCGTTGGAAAAATTGAACGATTTTTTGAAATTTCGAAACACACTTCGGGGAGTCCCTTAACTTCGACTCCGAGGGAAAAATCTTTTCTCCTATGCAATTTTGAGTTTTCACGAATATTCTACTCCCTCGTGCGAGGAATACTCTTTGAGCGCGATGATAAAACAGATTCGCAGATCTTGGGAATTACGGGGGTAACGCGTTTTTTAAGGTTAAAGCCGGAGAGATTTAAAGGGTTTTTCGAAGGTGGTGGTTGTCGTACGTAGATCTATATGATTGGAGATTTTTAATTATTTTAAGCAATTTGATACGAGGATTTTGAAATAAAAGGATGTTCTATCTATGTTTTTTTTTTTTTTTTTTTTTTNTTTTTTTTTTTGATTCTTTGATTTAATAAAATGAAGTCGATTCGTGATTCTTTTCTATATTGATTTATTTAGGAGAAAATCGTTTCGATCTTTTTTTTTTCGATATTAAATTGAAAAGTGTATAATAAATAATTTCTTTTTTTTTTTATAAAGAAAAGTAATTTTATTTACGGATTCTTTAGAGAATTTTCTTTCTCCTACCAGGAGTTCTTCTAGGATTAATAAAACGTCGAGATTTTATTACGAGTGTTTCGCGGAACCGTGAACCCTTGGGAAATTTAGAAACATTAATACGCAATCGTACATCAGTTTGACCAAAGCATCGTAAATATTGGTTATCTGTCACGGATTGTCTGATATATTTCAATTATTAACAACCATCTGAATAATTCCATCGCTCCTCCCTTCTCCCTCCCGATTGATTGATCCTCGAAAACTTAGAATAAATATCGGAATAAAATTTAGCTACGAATTAATCCTAGGATTCTACGAAAGTAGAAAAGTAGAAAGACAAATCGATGATTGAAGAAAATTGAATCGAAGTTCTTGTTGCGAAATGAATATCTATTAAAATCTATTCTAAATTTATGAAATATTTCTCACACACCCTGTACAAGATCACCATTCAACCCCGTCGCAATCTTCCATTAAAAACCACGACGATTACGACGACGAAAAATTTATTTTTTCTTTTTTTTCTTTTTTTGCTCTCGTTTAAGGGATAAAAAAAACACCATCCTTTCCTATGATCTACATTCTTTGTCTCACATTCTTACTCACCCCGTTGAATTTACATTCGAACACGCTTTCTCTCCTCCACCCTTGCAATGAAGTAACCCTCGAAATAGACCCTCAATTTCGCCTTTCTCGCCAATTTTCACCGCCTCGATGGAAAGAAAGAAGAGGGAAGAAAAAGAAAGGGAAAGTGTCGAAGAAAATAGGGGATGCTCGAGGATGATCCCGAGGGTACCTCGATGCGGAAGTTTTTTCCACCCTCTTTGGAAAGACAAACAGCAGCGCGGCTGCGGCGAGAAACGAGCGAAGAGAAAAGAGGGTTGGTCCGCCTATTCCACGGCGGATGACGTGAACGTGGCGCGTCACGACCGATTTTCACGACATACGCGATAAAAGGGAGCAAGGAATCTTTCCCAAGGTGTATATTTTTTTCGCTTGATGAAACTTCGTGCTTCCTCTCGCCTCGGGGAGATTTCTCGACCCTCGCGAAGATTTCTCCTTACTTTATCGAAGAAATTTATGAAAGAAACATCTGGATTCCTTTTTCTTTCGCGGATATCACGAGGTGCCCTTTTTCTCTTCTAATTGTAATTTTTTGTGTTTATCGAAAAATCAATACTCAGAGGGGAGTCTCTTCCCTTGACTCTCGACGCCGCTTTGAACGTGTCAGTCGAGTGTTTCATTGTGTGTGTGTGTGTGCACGGTCAATGTCACGCTTCCTGAAAATCATCCCCTTGTTTTGCTCCGACGTACGCACGACTGCTAATTACTTTCCCGTCGCTAATATGCCGCGGGCGTCAAAGCGACTTTGTCAAGGATCGGAGACACCGTAAAACCTCTGGTCTCTCTGGTCCATCCATTTAATTAAGCAAGTACCTGCGCACCATGTGGAGGGTGGACAGGGAGGGTGGTGGTGGTGGTGGTTGATGCGGGATGCAGGCTGGAAAATTGTAAGTGGAAGGGGTGTAATCGTTGCAAATTTCAATTTTTTTGGAAGGGAAAACAAAAGAGGAGAAAAGATGAATTTAGCTTGTGTTAATGTCGTTTTTTGGAAGGACGTATCTTTGAGGAAGAACGAGATTATCTGGAAAATTGAAATTGGAGAAGGTTTTTCTTCTTTTGAAGATTCAATTTTTTTGGAAATAAAAGGAGAAATAGATGAATTTTAAACGTTGCTTTTAAAAATTGAAAAATATTTGAAAGATATTTTTTGAAAGGAGGAAGATGTTGGAATTTCGATTTTTTTTTTTCTTCTTTTTTAGAAAAGAAAAAAAAAGAAGTGTGTGCACTTTTACGGTTTAAACGTTGGTTGGAGGAAGAAGAAGTATCCTTGGAGAAGGGATTGCTTCGAGGTGGAAGAGTCGAGGGACAAGCTTTTAAGCTTTTCTAAGAACGTGTCATTTCTTTTTTCTTTCTTTTTTTCTTTTTTTTTTTTTTTTCTTTGCCCCTTCTTCTCGACGTTGATGAATAACTCTTGCTACTTTCTTGATGCCAAGAAGATGTTTAATTCAGGCTGGATTAAGAATATTCGTTGACTTTCCCTCAATTTCCTTCTCATCTTTCACAAAAATAAAGTTGCCTTTTCGGGGATATAAGTTTCTGAAAATACTGAATACGACCTTCAGAAAGATATTTCTAGATTTTCCCACCAAATACACGAGTATTTTTTTCGTGTTTGTATATTTTATCAACGATATAAACGAAATAACGACATAAACAAAACACGCTCTCTTCATGCAAATTTCATACACCATTCGTGATTACCGTGTTTTCACAAACAAATTTAATCATATTCTGAGAATAAAAATTCTGATTTCGACGATATTCGCAAACCGAACGAGAAACAACAACAATCTCAGATACGAATTGCGTAAATAATTCCTTCCTAACCTCAAAAATAATTTATTCGTCGATGAATAATTTCGATTCGTCGAAAAACCGTATAAAGGAAAACGAAAGCAACATTTTTTTAGATAAAAATCTATATATCTATATACTTGGAAACATCTTCATACATTTTCCTGTTTCTAACAGAATCTTGGTCGATCGATAGCCGATCATGCATACGCAAATGTTTACCTTCGTCGTTTGACAAATACAGGGAACCACGTTACCGACGTAGTCGGGGAAAATCGGATGCGCGTAGATACATATGTATACGAAACTTTCCCAGGCGTGTGCACAACCTCTTTTCGAGACATGAATATTCCGATCATTAATTTCTTAAAATCTGATTGAATGGATCCGACAATCTCTCTCTCTCTCTCTCTCTCTCTCTCTGCAGTTTCTCGCAGAAATATCGATCGAAGGGTGGAAAGACAACGAGAGAAATGAAGAGATAATGGGGATTGAATGTGGAAAAAAAGGAATGGAGAGAAAAAAAAAAAGAAGGCACGAAAGACGTCATTGCAATATCGATTGAAAAGATACAGGATATTTTTGCCCGACCTCTATCCATGATTTTTTTTTTTTTTTTTTTTTTTTTTTTTTTTTCGAAGACTGGAAAATATTCCGAAACGGACGAGCACTCGTGGCATCCGGAATAAAAAGCTACGATCCTTTCATCGAAGCTTTCGTTATTCCGTGATACATCCACCGGAACTCCTCCTCTCCAGGATCTCTGTGTGAAAAATGGATGTCGAATTTGCAACTAGGTGTACACACAACTTTTCGAAAATATAATATTTGATAAAAATCGATGTATGGAGAGAGAGATATGGATGTATTGGAATATTCTTTGTATAGCAAAGTTATTTGGATTTGTAGAGTCAATGTGAAGAATATTAGATATTCTTTGGATTTGGTTTAGGCTTTGTTCTCGAGTCTGTGGTAGATTCGAGTCAAGTTTGAAAATGTAATATTTCATGGAAATGGAAAATTGATGTGTTGAAATATTCTTTGTGAGGATATTAAATTTATTTGGATTCGCAGAGTCAATATGAAGAATATTGGATTTGTTTTAGATTTTGTGTGAGATGGTGTATTTGAGTTGAGTTTGAAAATGAAAAGTTGATGTCTGGAGAAATGTATAGGAATATTTTTTTTCTTTTTTTTTTATGAAAGTAAAATAATTAAAATTTTATAGAGTGCTTCTTTTTTGGAGATAATATTAAATATTTATATTTCATGTAAGTCTAGAATAGATTTGCCCTAAGTCTATATTAATTATTTAGAAAAAGTATTCCAATATTCCTTTTCATAATGCAATTCAAATTTATACAATTACACATCAGGAATTTTAGATTCTAGATACGTATTCAAATCTCATCTAAGGTAGAATAGATATGAGTTAGATTCTGATTTTAATCTATGATAGATTTCTAAAGTTAGATCTAATTTAGATTCAGGTTAAGTTCGATTTTGATCTATAGTAGATTCAGTTTAGATCTTGTCTTGAACCTGATCTATCGTCTACATTAAATTTGAATTAGATCTCGAAACTCGATCTTAACGTAAATTAGAATTACGTTGACTTTAATGTAAATCTACGTTCAAGTTCAAGTTCTTAGTCCAGGTCAAGGTTCTCTCGAGTCTGAATTTTAATATTAACCCTTTGCTCTCCGGCACCACTAAGATTGTTGAAACAATATTTATTTACGTTTGATTCTTTTAAAACATCCCTTCATAAATAGGTTCCTAAGCTCTTTACGTAATCTTATCTTAATTATCTTATGGTAATCTTATGAGACCACCGAATGGGTCTGAATCTGAGGTTGCTTGTTCGATCGAACGAAACTGCAAAGGGTTAATTCTTACCCCTCGTATCTAGTTTAAACCTGTCTATTCAATTTTCTCCTGTCTCCAATACCAGATCCAAGCACTCTACAAAATTCCACATGATTTATACTGTATTACTTTCGTTTCACGTGCTGAAAATTCAAACAACCCAAGACTGGAGCGACATACTCGAAAGCACGTTGCACTCTTTGCGATGAGCCAGTTTCTTTTTTTTCTCTTTTCCTTTCTTCTTTTGCCAAGAAGAAATCTTGAAGAGAGAAAGGGAGAGGTATTATTTCCACAGGTGGCCGCGTATAGATGGCAAAGGCCGGGGCTGGACGGATAAAAGGGAGCGGCGAAAATTGATTTCCGACAAGGTGGCCGCATTTACATAGACCGTCCCTCTCCCTCGTTCGCCCCGCCCCTCCATCGCGGAACGAGCCCCTGTGCATTCGTCTCGGCGCACGATTTACATTCCCCCGGGCTCTGACTTTTGTCAGAGTCACTTTCACGAGCCGGTACGCCGAAAATATTTCGCCAATATTTCAAAACCCAAATTTTCCTTCCTTTCCCCCCTCCCCCCTCTTTCCTTTCCAGATATTTATGTAACGGAGAGAAAAGAGAAAAAGGAAAGTCGAATCAAAAGTTGATTATTGGAAATTTGAATGAAATTCGATTTGTTATCGAGTTGGATTTTGGACTCGGAAGGAACCGTGTCGTTTTTTTTTTTTTTTTTTTTTGTTCTCTTGATATCTAATTTTAAAGTTAATCTTATTTTATTATATTTATATTTATATTTATATTAAAAAAAAATTTATATTTATATTTATATTTTTATTTTTATTTATATTAAAGTTGAGTTATATTTGCGTCAATTAGAATGATGAGATTATTTTGCACAGTTTTAGATTCGATTATTGTTGTAGATTAATTAATTAATGGATAGATTAATGGTAAAAAGTCAAAGGACATTTTTCACATTTTTGTGTATAATTCGTATTTTTCGAGTCTTTCAAATTTTTAGCTTTAGCATAAAGTATTAAATGAATACATAAACGAAAAAAAAAAAAGGAAAAAATGAATTATTTTCGTACTTGAATTTCACTTCGAAATTAATTTTTTCTTTAAATTAAAGTAATTTCAAATTGAAGAACTTTTTCCTGCAAAATCTTCGATCGATGAAACTCGATGATATTTTATTTTACCAGATCTCAAATCTAATTCTTTCAAATAAAATAGGAATTTCAACTTCTGGCTCGAATTCTGGACGATTTGTACGATAAAACAACGTACTTATGAAAGAAAGATGGAAAGGAGACGCGAAATAGGTGAATAATTAAAAAGAAGCGATAATGGAACGCGATTCATTCCCTCCCTTTCTTTTGTTCTCTTGATCGAAAGATGTGGTGCAACCTCCTCTGAAAATCTTCATCTCGAACTCGTAAGAGTCGTTTCGAACTTCCCTTCGAATCTTTCCATTCAATTTCCCCTTCCACTTTTCTCCCGAGCGAGGAAGAAGATGTCTGGAAATTTCAAGAGTGGAGAAACGATAATTTTAAGAAGTCGAAGTTTTTTTAGGATAAAGTGATCGAGTTGAAAGGATTATTAGAATGTTAAAATTTTTCTTACATTGATTATTGATTATTGATCGGTTTGCGAATTAATAATAGTTCTATGATATTAAATTATTATGAAGAGAATTTTTTGAGAATTTTTTTTTTTTTAAAAATTAAAAAAGATTGCAGAGATTGATTTCTTTTCTTATTCGTAAAGAATAAAAAAAATGATTGTATTTATTTTTAATTAGATTATGTACAATATAGGATCTGTAAATAAAAGTTTGAGCACAGATCCAAAAGTATGGAATAATATTACAATATTTTTTACTTTCTACATATATCCAAGTATATTTCTACATATATCCAAGTATATTTAAGTATTAAAGATCGATAGTTTTAATGATTAATTAAAATCTTTAAACACTTAAAACTCTGCAATTCACGAGGGATATTTAAAATTATTATTTCGTTTCTGTAAAAGAATTTAAAAAGAAAAAAAAAGAATTCATCATCGTTATACGCATCTTTAACCTCTTCCAGTATAGGGATATCAAAGGCATCGTTACAATACTTTCAAAGAGGAGCGGATCATCATCAAGCGAAATAAAATATCGCATCGACGCTTCAGAATTTCTCCTCTTCGAAAGAATCTGTAACGAAGAATTCTTCTTCCAGGAATTTTAATCTTTTCCTACTTCTTTTTAAAGAAAGGATTTTAAGAATTTTAAAGGAAGATTATAAGATCAATTTTAATATCTCATAAAAATTATAATATTTCGCGCGGAAATAAATATTAATTAATGTGCAAATAAAATTCTTTCCCCCCTCCTCTTTTTTCCAAATTCAATATTTCGAATACTTTCATCTAAACTTATTATTATCATTATTATTTAAACTATAAATATAATTCTCTCTTTTGAAAAAAACTTTCATTTGGAACACGTAACAACGAGCATATATAACAATGTCGTGATATTAAGAACCGGAAGGAGTATGCACCTGGTGGAGGAAAGTGATTCGTCGAACGACACTCCGCTTCCGGTTACCCTCCCTGCATGATGGCGCCGCCATGCTCTCGAGATTAATAGTTAATAATTTCCCCCCTGGCGGGCGGACGATAAATTTCAAACGAAACCACGCCAGCCTACCTTCTGCATTTAATTATCGCCGCCTCCCCATCCGCGTTGGACGAAACTTCGTATAATCCACGATTATGCCCCGTTTAAAAACTTCTTTAATCGGAAACAAGACGCGATGTTTTATCGTTTTGATAAAAATTCCCGAGGAATGGAAAGGTCTCTCCTCTTGATTTTCGATCGTTTTCGAGGACGATGGAATTTTTCTTTTCTCTTTTAACTCGATGTCTCTTCCAATTGGAAAGATTCGAAAATTGGAAGCAGAGAGAGAGAGAGAGAGAGAGAGAGAGAGAGATTTGAAGGATACTGTTTCGTTTCATTTTTCAGGTAGGTATACGATGTTTATTATTTCGAGATTAGGGAAATGGAAAGAATGTTGTTGTTTTTTTTTTTGTATTCATGATTTTCTTTCGTGAATGTAAGAAGAGTCGAAATTGAGAATTGCGTTGGTTCATTCGAGGGGAATAGAATTTTCTTCTTTTTGAATTTGATCTTTTTTGAATTAAGATTTGCGAGGAATTGGAATTGGAGATTAAGGAAGATGGAATTTATTTCTTTTTCAAATTTAATAATCCTCCCTTGAATTTCTCTGAAAATTGAATTTCGATTTTATTTTTCACGCCCGAGCCTTATTTTGAATTATAGATCGAAAGCGATAAAATTCCTCGAGAACATGAATTTCTTCTTTCCTCCTCTGAATTTAGATTCAGAAAATTGAATCTTCTATCAGCGTGACTTCATTTTTCAAAGTCCTATTCAATTATATGGATTAAAAACTGATTAAAGTAACAAAGAAATCGTATTAATAAAAAAATTAATAAAAAATTTTTAAAGAAAAATGAAATTCCACCTGGAGATCTCCTTTTCTTTAAACTTTCTAATCCTAAATTAAGATTTAGATATAGTCACATTAATAAATCCATTAATAATCAATTCAAAATAATAAGACTTCGTGTTAATAAAAAATTTTTAAAAAAAAATAAAATTCCACCTGAAGATCTCGTCTTCTTTAAGCTTTTTAATTAATCCTAAATTAATCCTAAATTAAGATCCTCAAACACTACACCTGGAGTCATCGACCACGGCCATAAGGAATCCACTCAATGTGCACCAACAATCAACCCAACCATCCTCCCGACCACCACCTGTCCAAACTCACTCACACGATCTCTCACAATAACCAGCAGCCAAACTTCATCCTAAACCTCCTCCTAACTAATTCCCTATCGATGTCTCTTCTAATCCCTTCCATCGTCCACCCTAATCCTATCCAACCCTCGAATAACTGCTCATTTCGTTGAATTAAACCCGTGAAACCTGCCTCGTGTCCTCCACCTAGCAGCCATTGATCCTCCGCCCAGTTTCGTCCTTGGCCAGAGCGTGACGTCAGAACAAATTATTTAATCCGCGAGAAAACGCGAGGAGCCGCCACTCGTCGAAAAATGAAGGGAGGGGGAGGAGAGGAGAAGAGGGGCAGAGAGTTGATCGATCGAGGGAGGGGGAGGCTGGTGGTATTCGACGTGTTCGCGTACCTCCACGGTTTTAGGGTTAATTATAAATGTGGCACGTGGCCTTATCTTGGCCAGCCAGAGCCTGATCGAAGCCTGTCGTGTTCGAACC
This sequence comes from Apis laboriosa, assembly GCF_014066325.1. Taxonomy (NCBI): domain Eukaryota; kingdom Metazoa; phylum Arthropoda; class Insecta; order Hymenoptera; family Apidae; genus Apis; species Apis laboriosa. Next base: position 1,335,257 of record NW_025223501.1, read on the forward strand.
AGCCCCCAGTTGTTCCGCATGCTAATGACGCACGTGTTGCGTCTGCTTGTGATAATGCTTTCGATAATGTGGATAATGGAGACGTATATATATATATGTATTGGAAGGCGAAAGTTTGGAAAAGAGGATGTCGAGAGAGATTTCATTTAGTTGGGAAATAGCGTTGTATCATTCTGCTGGATGAAATGTGAGTAAGAAAAAATTATTCTTGAGGGCAATTTTTACTTTTAAGTATATTTGAAATATTTGTTCTCTAAGAGTAAAATTGTTAAGAGTTGAATGGAAATTATAAGTGAAGATTCTATCTGAGAGATGATTAATCTCTTCTTGGCTTTTGTTTCAAATGTATTTGAATTCCAAGTGAATCTATCTGAGAAATTAAAACTGTTTAATTGATCTCGAGAATAATTTTTTTTTTTTTTTTATTAATGAATACTGAGTTGAGTCGACTCTCAATGCAAAGTCTATTATTAAGTTTTAAATGTATTCGAATTATGGTTCCCTATCTCGCGAAGAGTGAAATTCTGGAGAATATTTTTAATGGACAGTACATTGAATAATAAAAATTATTATTTAGATAATCACTTTCTCGGGAGCATTTCTTTTATATTTCAAATGTACGTATCCATCTGGGAGTAAAATTATTCTCGAGAATAATTTTTATTTGCCAATGGTTACCGCTTCGAAATGAATGAAAATTCTTTCGAGTTTTATCGTAAAAATATATTTGAACGTTAAATCGTGCGAATTGCTTTTAAAAATTCAATGTATTTTTCTTTTTTTTTTTTTTCTGAAAAAAAATCTAGGACACGGCAAATTTTTGCACATGAATTACTACTTGTCAAATTTCATTCCTGCGAGCTGTCGATATTGAATTTTCTTCGACATATTTATCTAAATCGTATTTAAAGAAACAAAGTATATTTCGTTCTTGGGATCGGCTGGATCCCCAATCACGGCAAGCTTCGTGATTGGGAAAATTGGATTTTTGTGGAGGAAGGTGGATAGTATTGCGTTTTGTTTCTGCATTTGTTTCAAAGCCACAAAGCCAACAGATCCATTGGCCATGCTTTTTTTCTTTTTTAAAAGGGATCACGATTCTTTTGAGGATTTAAAATCAATTTCAAATTTCCCGCCATACCCATCGACTTTTTGTACATTTATCACAACTATAAAATATTACTTTCAGAGAACAATTTTCTGTACGATTTCTACAATAATTTTCATAATTATGTCGAGAAAGTGTGTGTGTGTATATTAATAACTCGTTAACCTAGATTCAAATCTCGTTTAATTCAGCTAATTCAAATTAAAGAACACGAAAAAACGAGTCGAAATGGAATGGAAAAATCGAAACGATTCTCCTCCAATTTTGGAAGTCTCTTGAGGATCGTCAATGTTAACCCCCTTCCTCTTCCCCCATTTTAAAATCGTTTCGAAAGTTTCGGGGAAAATTCGTATTTACTGGGCTGCAATTAAACGCCTCTTCAATTAGTGAATTCTTCACGCCAGATGGCGTAGGAGTACGCATATATTCTGAATTTCTACACGTGTAAAATCCATCCCCCAACTAACCATTTGTAACATTTAACAATATTCTGTTTACAATTTTTTATTTCTCTCTCTCGTTTTCAATTTGTATATTGATAAATTCTGAGAAGAAAGGAATTTTCAACGCGTGATACAAAAATGAAAATAATCAGGAAGATATCATTAAAAATCTGATATTTGATGTTTATATCCTCGAGTCAAGATTTTTGACACTTTCCTTTTACATCTTCTAGTTTTGTTAAAATTTTTCTTTCCACCACTTGAATCGATTATTTTTTGGATTCAATCGAAGAAACTCGTTACACTTCTAATTTCTCGACCGATATTAACGGTCTCTAGTTATCGAGCCAGTAAATCAGTCGTCGCAGTTACGCGGTTACCTCGATAAGTGGCAAACCCCTTGAACGTACCCCAATCTACCACTACTCTCTTAACTTGATCGCGTTTCGTCTCTTCCAAGAACCAATTCCTACTTCTCCAAACTTGGCGAGCTTCTTAATAGTGGCTGGTCGTGGGATTATTCGAACGAAAGGGTTGAAAACGAGACATTTCAATTGGACGAGGTAATCACGATATTGATTCTCTTAGCTGTTGTCGTTTCACGTTTCATTCGTAAATTATCCGCAAACTCGAATTAAATTATTATTACGAGAAATATTTGGTTAATGGAGCAATGGTTTTTGTCCATTCTATATAAGGGGAATATAAGGAAATGCGAAAAAATAATCCTTATTCGTTGGATCGTTCGTAAATTGTTAAAAATAAAATAGTACGATGTAAGTAATAAATCGTAATAATGTGAACATGTCGGATCTAAATCATGCGGAATAATCATAGGGAAAATTGATAGTCGTTGTAGATCAATTGAGTTAATATATGTATATATATAGTTAGCAATAACGTGAAATCATGGATCTATTTGTGTGCCAGAAATGTTAATAGTTAATAGTCAATGATATGATTGGTAAATGAGGTAAAAAATTATAAACTGCTACTGTACAGATTACTATAATGTGAACTATAATCGATACTCGTTATTAGAGGAAGAGCTAAAATGTAGTAATGTGGATTTATTTATGAAATCTAATTATGTGTCTATAGTCGATAGTCATATAGATAATTGGAATAATGTAGATTCATTTCATGGAATGTAGTTTTAGTATCAGAAATTAGTTGCAATAATATGGACTGCTAATTGTAGAATTTAGCTTCTAATTCTATATCAGAAACATCAATAGTTATAAAATTTGGATTTATAAGATCTATCTGCTAGAAAGATTAACCTAATTAGTTTAGTGTTTTTGCATTAATTATTTAATTATTTAATTTGTTGCTATGCAAACTTGCAATAATATGGATTTGATAAGATCCAATTATGGGATTGGGAACAATAATGGAAAGAAGGAATAACTTAACTTGTTGTTAGTTGATTAATCTCATAATCATCTTGTGTCATCTTTATTATGTCTCATTTGAAACAATATCAATTGATTTCAATTAAATATCATGAATTATTGATTCAACAACCTTCTTTGTGATATTGTTCAAGAATTATCCAAACATTTATACTGTCTTCCTTCCTCTCAATAGTCCATTGTTCGTCATCCTTCAGAATTCAATGAATAATAAAAAATGATATAATAAAAAAGAAATTGTAAAATATGAATATTCCAAGAGTTATTATTCTCATTTCACGAGAAACAATAATTATATCGCTTCATTTACATCTTTGACCTGAATTTCTTAATTAAAAACAATATTAATAATCCTAAATAAGAATCATAAATTTCTCCAACGATTCAGCATTCTCTTATAATTAAATTAATCTAAATACATCTACAATACAATCTTTCTCCTTTCATAAATATATCCTATTCTTCACAAGCATCACCTTTCAAAATTCCCTGGAAAATATAATAAAAAAAAAAAAAAAAAAATCCAAGATATATATAATCTTCTCATAGAAGAATAATTATTCTCAATTCAAAAAACAATCCCTTAAAAGGATATTATTACATCTTCAATCTAAATCCCCTAATAATTAAAACCACTAATTAATCATTCCAAAAAAGAAGACTTACAAAATTCTACCATACATCTTCCTCCACAAATACATCCTATTGTTCACCCTTTTGCATCAGAACCTTTTCAGAAACTGACTGAAGAATGTAATAACAAAGAACAAAATAATAAAAAAAAAATAAAAAATACAAACGTCCCATCGAAGAGTGATTATTCTCGTTCCAAAGAAGGTATACCGTGACCCATATTTTAAGGAAATGGATACACCAAACAGGGTGGAAAAGAGAAGCTGCCCTCTTCCCCCGCTGTCTTTCTTGTCCAACCAGGTCGAACGAACAGCTTTCTCTTTTTTTTTTTTTTTTTCCCTCCCCGCATCGAGGAGATCTCGTTCCAAAACGAAGGCGAGAAAAAGAAGAAGAAAAAGAAGAAGAAGATTATTTAAACAAAAGTCCCCTCTGAGGACTGAAGGGGTGTGCATTGTCGCCGATTCAATTCGAGCCTCACCTTTGTTTCCGGGAAATATCACGGAGCACACTACCCACCCATCCCATGGCTATGAGGTGGGTGGACCAACACGCCCTATTCTCGGCCGGAAAGGGGTGTCTCTCCTCCTTTTGTTTCACGGTCCGCTCGTTTCCTGGCGAAACGAAACGAAACGAAACGAAACACCGTCTACGTGACGGAAAATAATCCTGGTTAGAGATTCTGTGCAATGGACTTCGACACCTCCCCCTCCTCCTCCTCCTTCGAGTAAGCAACGTCTTTGTAAGTAAGTTCGACGTATCGACGTGCAGTTTGGAAGTTTTATTTCTATGTCTTTCGATTTTCTTGTCCGCGCTCCTCTAAGTAAATAAGACAAAAGGGTATGTTATATCGTGAGAGCGTGTAATTAAATTATCGAACAATTTCTCGACATCATTTTCTTTTATCTTTCACTTCTGTTGACAAGTTTTTGTCGATCGGTTTTTGTAGAGATTTTTTACAAGCTTCGTGTACGAGTGATAATATTATCTTGTAAGAAGAGGTATTGTATGTTTATATTGTGAGAGGTACAGGAAAAGAGATAGTGGATATTGGTGAATATTTTATTTTATTTTAATCGTTGAATGAATTATATTTTGTCGATTTTTTGAAAAATTTTTTTCTTTTTTTGATCGAAAGAATTTAGAAGTTTTAAAAATGATAAGACTACTTCTCAGATATATGGATCTTTTGTTACTGTTGATTTTGTGTATTTGAAGTGTAAAACAAAAACAAAACAAAAATATGGAAAGAAAATATCGATCCAATTTTTGGTTTAGTTAATAAGTTGAAAATCCAGAGACTACGAAAAAATATATTTTCCTTTGTGAAAAATATAATACAATAGTAAAATGCGCACATATATCACATTTATGAGACACAAAGGTATGAAAAATGTAATCCTTCATTCATCCCCTATCCCCAAAAGAAAGATACTACGACGATACGATGTTCCATTATCGTGAATCATCCTGTATAATAACAAATAAAGAATGAAAAATAAAAGTTCTTTATTCATCGAATTGATTTCAAATTTTCTTGAAATAATTACATATGTCTACATTTATGCATATTTTTAAAAAATGTATAAATATATCTGCGATACTCTTTTTTTTTTTTTTTTTTTTTTTTTTTTNTTTTTTTTTTTTTTTTTTTTTTTTTTTACAAAACAACGATTGTCGATCCGCTGTTTAAAGCAGCACGGTGGGTTTTTCCTCGAACGCGTATTCCAGCCATTATCTGGCTCTGGTTCGTACCTCAGGGACGCGGGAAAAAAGGTTGATACGGGTGCAACGTAGAGTTAAGTTTAATTACAAGGGTGTTAATTTCACGGGCACACCTTGTGGCCGCCAATAGCAGAATTATCACCGAGGGCGATCAACTTCGATTCCATACCCGCAAAAACACTCCTTTCCGTCTACTGGATGTCCAGAAAGTAGGAATCAAATATGTTTCGCGCGTAGATGCAATGCCGATAGTGGATCAAAATGTGTGTGTACGTGTGTGTATCTTATTGCGTGAAAAGTTGGAACCGAATATTTTTTTTGTATTTATAGAGGAAAAAAATATGAGAGTTATAGAGGATTGAATATTGAGTGTCGATGATTATTCTTTTTTTTTTTTTTGTATTTATTATATAAAAAAGATCAAATATCTTTTTTATATTTTATAGATAGAAAAAGGAGATTCGAGATTAATAGGGGGTCAAAATGCGTATGTATATGCATTTATTGGGTGTCCAAATATTTTTCAAAGATTAATAATATGAATATATTAATAAAAATATGGATATGAATATTGATGATATTACTTGTGAGATTAGTTTTATAGGTTAGGTTAAGTTAGTTTTTAGCGAGAGAAGGATATGATCCGTGGAAATTTGAATTTAGTTTGAAATTCTATATTGAGTTCCTAGCTCTTTGAATTATCTACATGAGTCGTGGTCCATGGAGAAACAGGGAATTTCACGTGCAATTTATATACAAACAATAATAATAATAATAATAATAATAATATTAAATTGCAGAGTGTTATTTATCAACGATGTTAAATTATAAACAAAATTTGCAAATTGGATTTACCCGGAGTTGCTGAATTTCGTGCAGTTCTCTATTATACTCACCCAGGGGACACAGGGGACAAGTTTTAGGTTATGTTTGAATCGAAATTTTAACAACGATATTAATTAAATTTAAACTCGGAACAAAGAAAATTTATTCCCTTCTGATAAATTTGAATATAGAATACACACAACAATTTAAGTTTAATCAACAATTTTCAATCTTCAAAATCTGATATCGTGATTAATGATTACGTAGATTGATCTCGTAATTTTTAAGTTAAGTTACTTAACTCTAAATTATAATTTAATATTACTTGTACCAAAATTACATACTCTTCGTCCAAATTCATGTATCATTAATTCGTTCGATGATACCATTAAAAAATTAACTTATTTTACGCTTTAACCTTAATCTTGCTATTTTTAATTTTCATATTCTCAATAAAAAAAAAAAGAAAGCAAGGAAAGAAAAAATTTTTGAGACACTGGGTATATACGTGGAAACAGATTCCCGATACAGAAGGGAGCTTTCTTGCCTATCCGCTTCGAAAAGTTATCGTGAACTTTTAATAGCCAATTCCGATCTTTCGTTGATATTCGCGCGAGAATCCCTTTCCTTCTTCCTTCCTTCCTTCCTTCCTTGTTGTAACGCAAACGGTTCGAGCATGCGCACTGGCCAACCGAAACTGTGGTTAAACCAAATCGAACGAGAATTCGCGATATTCTCTCGTATTTCCAAGAATAATACACTAATACATATATAGCTATATATTTTCTTTGACCGTATCTGATGTTACAATGAGTTTATGCAAATCAATCTTTGGATTACCTTTCCTCCTTTGATGTCTGTTCGATCTATATCGAACGCATCTATGCGCGAATTCTTTCTCCAGATTCCAGAGCGAATATATCGAGCCAACAATTCTCGTGAAACGAATGAAATCGAGATATCATATGGAATAGAGAATATAACAGTGCAGTGTACAATTCACTCTGTATAAACTTCGATTGAGTAACGTTGGGAATAAATACAAAGGAAGAGTTTGTAAATCTAATTGACATAGTGAATCGAAAATAGTATGAAATGAATCAGTTCTGTTTTTCAATCTTTTTTTTTTTCGATGCAATATTGATGTATGCAATGCTTTCTTGTCTTCTTTCTTTATATTCGTTTGTAACTATCTACATCATAACCTCACTTTTCGTCACTATTAAGATATTGTATATTTGGCACTAGAATATACACATTCTCGAAGGAAACTTTCAAAGTTAATTTCAGGATCAATCGTATCTAGGAAACCGTGGCTGGTCAATCGAATTAAAATGGAAAACACGACAGCGAAATATTTCTATCGGCTCGTTTCATTTCGCGACACGTTGCTTCGATTATCGTCGAGCAACGATGGCCGCCTGAGCCCCTCGTATGTATCGTGTTTCGGTAATTAGCGACATCTGTCGTAAATCGGATCCAATTACGAATGAACCGCGTATAGAGTGAACAGTTAAATCGGGAGTAAATTTTCGACTGATTATTCGCGAAATTGGTGAAGCGATACTTTCCCGAATCGAGAAACAATTATCTATTCATGATACGTATTTTTCTCGTAAAATTCCTCTACGATCCGTTTAATTTTACCTTATTTTGCGCCGAGATTTACGAACTTACGAACTATCTTCCGATGCTATAATTTAAAGAATCGTTTTAGAAAAATTCTTTTTTTCCTTTGACTTTCTTAAATTATTGAGATTATTCGGATTAAAATAACGAAAATTGAATTAATAACTGTTGAATGCAAGAAAGACTTCAGTGACAATCATCAGTTTTCTATATTTTTAGAAAAATAAATGTTGTCCAATATTGACTTAATAAAAAAATGTTGTAACTTTATCAATTTTGAATAATGAAATTTCAAAAACAGAGTACACAATAGTATAGAAAAAACAAACGTGGAAATTTAATTAAATATTTCAAAAAAAAGATCTAAGAACTTGCAATATTTCTTGAAGATTTGATATAATTATAAATAGATTATTTCCAATATATTACTAGTAACTTTCTAACAGGTGAAAATAATTTCCACCGGAAAGTCACTAGCTCGCTAGAAAAATCATGAAACAACAAAGAATGGGATTGAAAATAAATTATTCGTCGATCGAACAAACTTTATACGTTAAAACATAATTCCATGCTCGATAAAGGAAACCTGTTTTTTTTTCTTTTTTTACCTCCACGTACACGACGTCCACGTTGGAAGTAAAAAAAAAAAGGAGTTTTTTTCTTTTTTCTTTCTTCTTCTTCTTTTTTTTTTTTTTTTTTTATTGGTCGATTTAGCACGGTGAACGAGTATGCAAATTCGTTGGGCGACACATTCCAGAGTGCCTCGAGGTAGGCAGCCAGAAAGGCGGAATGCTTCCGCGGGGAGTTAAGTCGATAAGCCAACCGCGTGGTTGAATTTAAGCCGTGGCTCACGATGCTTAAGAACCTGGCTCAACACATGAAAATTGCCTGTCACGTGTAATTATAGACCCGATTGGGAATCAGATTAAGCCCGCGGTGTGATCAAGAAACCGGGTCACGCGGCCCTACCGAATAAACTTTCCCTAATATCACCGTGAAATTAGTGACGTCAATATCCGCGTCGAACGGATAAGTTACCGCGTTGGAGTCGATCATCGGTGTGGATGATGTGATGCAAATTTTTCAGAGAAAAATGGAGAAGTTTTTTTTTTTTTTCTCCTTTTCCATTCATTCGGTTTAAGTTCCACGATTTTTGTAATTAGATTCGTAGTTTTAATATTATGCAATGCAATTTTCGAAAATTTGAGTGAGTTTGAAATAATGTATTCGAATTCGTTACGATACGAATTTTTCTCTCCTTTACGTTTTTTTAAAATTTAAGTTTTTTAATTTGTTTTAAATGGATTCGATTTTTTTCTTTTCTTTTTTTTTGGAATTTATAATTTTTTAAAAAAAAGAGAAAAAGAGAGAGCTTTCAGTTCGTTCCCAGTTTGTTAATTGGAATTAAATGTGAATTATGTACTTTACATAAAATAGAATAAATATTTCGTGTCCTTGTATCTTCGAAAAACTGTTATAAATTTGACTGCTACTAAATGCTTTTGAAAGGCTCTTTTAACGTACAACAATTTGGGCAAAATTAAAAATTTAAAAATTCATAAAAATTCTTCTTATTCTGATAGCATAGAAAATTCTCGTTATATAGATTATTTATGTAGATTAATTTTGTCTAATATTCATATACGAAGATTATTAATTGTTGTAAGCTTTAAATTATTAATAACAGTAAATTTGGTAGATAAGGTATGAAATGTATAAGTATTTACTGCGGATAATAAACTGATGATGAAATATCCATAATAAAAACAAAAAAGATGAAATCAATTATAGCATAATAGATACGGATTAATTTCTCACCCGGTGGGCCTAGGTTCAATTCCAAATTAAAAGTCCCTGGATTTTTTCTTCGATTTTTCTTTGGATATTTTCGAATATAATCCCAACAATCATATTTCGACAAAAAAAAATTCCTAAAAATATATTTCAAAAAAAAAATTTGGAATATTTAAAAAATATTTCAATCGTCAATTAAAAAAAAAACATATAATATAAACAATAGGCGAAAAAGAGAAAAATTAAAATCATATTAAAATAATCGATAAAAGAAAAAAGAAAAAATGTTTTCCATGGAAACAAAAGAGAAAATCAAATTATCAGAAAAGAGTCCATAATAAAAACTTGGAAAAAAGAGAACCAAAAAAAAAAAAAATGTTCAAAGTACCACTTATAAAATAAAAACGAAAAATTACCACGAAAAAGTAATAAAAAAGTAGTTGATAAAGTCAAAAAAAAAGAAAAAAAAAATCCTTACCAAAATTGAGAGAGAAGGAAAAAAAGAAAGAAAAAAAAGTCCTCGAATATTCAAGCACTCGGCGTGTAAAACAGGATAAAAGGAGCGATAATATTACCATTTAAAAGAGCTATGCCAAGAATTGGAAATCATTGAAACAATGTCCCATTTGCTCCAAGTGTTTTCCAACGTTTCCTGTGCAAATTCCAACGGCAACTGAGATGCCATTAAGAAGATCGTCGGAACAGTATTAACAGTCGGAGAAAAAGACAAGAAAGAGAGAAAGAGGAGAATTATCGCAAACGATCGCGTTTCCTTTCACGGATAGTGGAAAGTGTATCGTGTATCGTGTCTCGAAACAAAACGTGTACCCGATTCCCTCGGATTATATCCGCATTTTGTCGAATGAATGGAAACAGAGAGAGATAGAAGAGAAGTATCGCGATCAGTTGCTTTCGGACATTCGAGATCAAAGTCGGCTAGATAATTAAACACGGCTCGAATCAGGAAATTAAACGACTTCTGCCAACGGCGGTCGCCCGTTAAAAAATTCAACGATCGAATTATTTCCAATTAATCCGACTGGGGCTGTCTTCAAAGCGCTCTCGTCTCCGCCGGATCGAATAAACTGTCCGTGCGTTTAAAATGCAACGCCATTAACGAGAGCATGCAATGAATCGCTCGAAATTAAGAATTCCTTTAATCACGCCGGGCGCAGCGATCTTTAACAAAAATTAATTTTATCCCCCATTTTTATAACGATTTAAAATTCCAATACGTCGTGCAGACGTTCGGCGATATTAATGATCGTCAAAGAGAGAAAAGATACATATCTGATCCATTCTTTATCATGAATTCTGGATTTTTAACTATGGATATTGTATTTTTCGTGTTATATTTTGCATATATTTTTTGCGTAAATGATGCAGATAATACAGAGTGTTTCGTCTCATTTTGGAATAAAAAATAGGAAAAAATATTTCGCATAAAAGTTGAACTAAATGTTAAAGAGATGTCTATTGTTTTATATTATCGTTATTAATTTTTTCGTGAGTGTGTGTAAAAGTCATAAAAATAAAAGTTTTGTTTTGTTTTTTTTTAATGGAATATTATACATTTTTTAAAATATATTATATTAAATACATATTATTTACGGATCGATGCAGCTCGACAAATTCTCCGTAAAAAAAAAAAAAAAAAAAAAGATATTAACTCGTATATGCTTAAATGAATATAATATCAAACATTTCAAACCTGTCAAAATCAGATGAGACACCCTATATTTATTACAGTACAAAGTGAGATATCATTGAATAGCGTGCAATGAACAGATATTCTGTAATTAAAAGTCACAACCAATTTGAAACATAAATATTGGAACACGTATAAAGAGAGACGTATAATAACGTAATAATTCAGACAATCGCGTAATATAAAAGCAAAAATTTAAACGAATCCATCTCACGTATTTCACGTATAATCTGACCGTGAAAATTAATATCAATTTACGCGAGAAATACTATTACTATAAAATTTCTTACATAACAACAATTACGATCAATCAAAAATCTACACAAAAAATATAATGAAATTAACGATATTTCTCAAATATTCAATATATCCATACAGTTATAATAAAATTTGTTCATATCGCTTGTTTGTTCGAGCTCGGTCGATACCCTTCGCTACCGTGAATAATTCGATAACGAAAGTTTTTGCAAAGGAAAATTCTGCTTGAAATTACCCCAGGAATCTCCGATTTAACCGTATATGATGTTTCCACATTTTTTACACATCCTGTAATATACAAACTTTAATATCTAGAACCCCCTTCTTCTCATTAACAATTGTAACGCTTATTGTCGAGGCAATCTCGAGACATGGTAGTCTCTCTCTCTCTCTCTCTCTCTCTCTCTTTCCATTAATTTTCACGAGCATTCGTCCGGTCATTTCGATTTGTCACGACCTTTTACCGAACGACATCACAGCCTACTTCTGCCCACTCGTCCCCACGCTTGTCAGCCATCTCACCGACACGCATATCGCTCGTTATTCCGTCATACATTCCGTCTCTCGCTACTCAACGCCAACACAACAACGACGACGACGACGACGACGACGACGACGACGATGACGACGTTGCTCTTCAAGATCTCGATAAACGATATTATCCTTTAAATCATGCCACCCTACGTCCGTCGAGATATTTATTTAAACGTCAACAACTTTTTTTTTTCAATAGGAACATTCCACTCAAGCTTTCAACTTTGGTATTTGATATAGAAGAGGGGAGAGGGATAAACGGTTTTCGACGGCATAATCAATTCTCGCTCGCGATATATGGAAAATTTCTTCTTTTTTTTTTTTTTTTTTCGGTTGA